>NC_039264.1:34331155-34510967 GCF_003368295.1 Carassius auratus
CAACAACCTGGAACTAAACACCCAGAAGACAAAGGAGATCATTGTGGACTTCAGGCGGACTAGGAATCATGCACACACACCCATCTACATCAACGGAGCTGTAGTGGAGCGTGTGTCGAGTTTCAAGTTCCTTGGCATCCACATCTCAGATGACCTCACATGGTCCCATAACACCTCCGCCCTGGTCAAAAAGGCTCAGCAGCGCCTTTACTTCTTACGGAGCCTTAAAAAAGTTCCCAGGATCCTTGCTGAATTCTACCGCTGTACCATTGAGAGCATACTCATAAACTGCATCTCAGTATGGTACAGCAATTGCTCTGCATCTGACCACAAAGCACTCCAGCGAGTGGTGAAAACTGCTCAATGGATCACTGACACCCAGTTAACCTCCATCGAGAACATTTATCAGAAGCGCAGTCTGGGCAGGGCAAGAAACATCATCAAGGATGTCTCTCACCCTAACCATGGACTTTTCACCCTCCTTCCATCCGGCAGGCGTTACAGGAGCCTACGCTCTCGCACTAGTAGACACTCTTGAACGCCACACCACCAATCTAACCTGCACCTGCTCTTTTACTGCACTGGTCACAGTACTTTACATACATTATTTGCACTATTCATATTTTGCACAGACTGCACATGGTTAAAGCCATTACACTATAAACTGTCTAAAGTTGTTATTGTACAAGCACAGTAAACTATTTCTACTGATTCTATAAACTCTGATTATATTTGTCTGAAAGAAAAAAATCATATACATCTAGGATGTCTTGAGGGTGAGTAAATCATTGGGTAATTAACATTTTTGGGTGAAATATCCCTTTAAGTCCACAGGGGTTGGAGAAAATAATGTGAACACATTAGAAATAGCCAGTATTTTATTAACATTGTTTGTCTTCAAAATAGCTTCCAACCTTCTTGGAATAGATTCAGACAACTTTTGAATAGACTTCAGTTAAATTCTGTCTCTAACTTATGTGACTGCTGAATGTGTTCATGTTTACTGACTACAAACTGAGGATTGAAGTCTAATTAAAAAAAGTATATGTGTGTATGTGTATGTATGTTCCTATATTTAAATGTAATTTCATAAAGGCAGGGTCAGTCTGGTTTCCACTGTCACTTCTGGGGCTTGATCGTCCAGGCTTCCTCTGGGAAGACTGGGTCTCTTAGTTTAGGTTAGAGGAATTTACGAATGAAGGAGGTGTTTCTCTGCGTCTGGAGAGCATCAGTGCTGAGGATCATTTAGGTTAAAGTTAAAGACATTAATAATAATAGCTCAGAACTCACTTTCAGACAGCAGCGAGTGTTTGAAATAACTTCTGTTTGAGATCTGATGTGGATTATGATCACCTTACAAGGCTGAAATATTTATAAGCGATAAAGACTAGGCACACTAGCCATTAACATTACCATAGTAAACATGGTAAGACCGCTTGAAGAAATCAGACGTCAGCTTCTCATTCAGACAATCACAATAGTGTATTATTTATTGTAGTGTATAGTAACATGTTTTAGATTAGATTAGATTAGATTCAACTTTATTGTCATGCGGAGTACAGTACAGAGCTAATGAAATGCAGTTAGCATCTAACCAGAAGTGCAAGAATATAGTGTTTTATATACATAAAAGTGCAGAGTAAGTGAAGCTACGATATACAGAATGTACAGTGGAGTTGCTATATACAATATTGATCAGAGTATATACAGAATATAAATATGAATGCAATGTAGGGATTGTATGTACATTATGAACAGAGCAATGAAGGATTATACAGTATACACATTATGAATAGCAGGAACGTGAGAACAGTGGTAATAAATACAGTTGGACGAGTGTGCAAAAGTATTGTTGAACAATGTATTATATGCAAAATAACAGTAGTGCAATGATATTTTTTGTAGAAATAGTCAAAATTGTAGACCTGTTATGGCCTGAACTTTTTCAACGTCCAGCTGTTTTTTGGGGGGCCCTCTCACAGATTTTCCTGTTAGGGTGGTCTCCAGAACAGCCAGCTCTTGGGCAGAAATGGTCCTGCGAGATCTGTTCGGCTGCTGGAAGACCCTCTTCAGAAAACACTCACTGCACTTTCAGCCAAGAAGTGCTGAATAAAGAGCAGCAGGGAGTGAGAAAGAGAGACTCAACTGACAATTACATTCATAAATTAAAGCTGCAAGCAGCGATGAACGGGCCCTCGCACCCGGGCTCACTGCCATCGTGTGGCTTTAGTAAAAAGGTGAACGTTGAGAAATATGCATTTAAACTCATAAATATAAGTGCAATATATCAAAGTTTATTCCATATGTGTGCCAATCTTCCTGTTGCCAGCAGGTGGCGCTATCGTTATAATGGAATATTGGCCTGCAGATGTGTTCAAGCCAGGACTCTTATCACACATGTGAAGTTTGGGCAAGATCGGACATTTTATGCCTGAGTTATAACATCTTTTATTCCCATGGCGAGACATCGAACTTCGTCATGGCGACATGGACATGCCTTTTAACAAAAACTCAAGATCTTCACAACTAAACATCACACAGGTCTTTAGATAAGACTGACCACAAAAAAGACATTGATGTCATAAAATTTCTAGGAGTAGTTTGTCACAGTGTAAAATATGTCACTTCCAGTTGCCAATAGGTGGTGCTATGACTATAACTGAATATTGGCATGTAGATCTGTTCAGGTGAAGAGTCTTATCAAAAATGTGAAGTTTGGGGCGGATTGGACATTGTATGTGTGAGTTATAGCACCATCATTTTTCATGGCGAATCATCGAAATTTGTCAGGCCGCCATGGACACGCCCTTTAACGAAACCTCAATTCCTTCGCAATTTAGCATGGCAAAGGGCTTTAGATTACACTGACCAAGTTTGGTGTTGATCTGAATAAATCTCTAGGAGGAGTTTGTTAAAATACAACCCCTGAAAATGACAAAAACAACACCAATTTTGCAGGGAAAATTAAAAATAACCGACTTCCTGTTGGGATTCGGATTTCGTACCAAGAGACTTTTTTGTAGCTATTGGTGTGTTACATATGTTTACCGATTTTCGTACATGTATATGACATGTAGCTCGAGGCGCACTCCATTGAAAATGTATAGGTGGCGCTATCGAGCCATTTTGCCACACCCAATGGAATATTAGCCTCCAGATGTGTTCAGGTCAGTACTCTTATCAAACATTTGAAGTTTGGGCAAGATCTGATATTTTATGACAGAGTTACAACAACAACTACTCCCATGGCGAGACATCGAACTTTGACATGGCGCCATGGACACGCCCTTTAACGAAAACTCAAGATCTTCTCAATTTAACATCGTACAGGCCTTTAGATTTGACTGACGACAAAAAAGACATTGATGTCAAAAATTTCTAGGAGTAGTTTGTCGCAGCGTAAAATATGTCACTTCCTGTTGCCAATAGGTGGCGCTATGACTATAACTGAATATGGTCGTGTCAAACTGTTCAGGACAGGAGACTCAGCAAACATGTGAAGTTTGGGGCAGATTGGTCATTGTATGTCTGAGTTATAGCAACTTCCTGTTTCATGGCGAATCATCGAAATTCGCCAGGCCGCCACACACAGGCCCTTCAACGAAAACTCAAAAGCTTCACAATTTAACATCGCAATGGCCTTTAGATTAGGCATACCAAATTTGGTGTTGATCTGAATTAATCTCTAGGAGGAGTTCGTTAAAATACAACGCATGGAAATGACAAAAATGACACAAAATTTGCTCGTAATATTAGAAATAACCGACTTCCTGTTGGGTTTCGGATTTTGCTCCAAGAGACTTTTTTGTAGGTATTGGAGAGTTACATGTGTATACCGATTTTCATACATGTACATGAAACGTAGCTCGAGGCGCACACCGTTGAACGTGTATAGGTGGCGCTGTTGAGCAATTTTACCACACCCACTTCTGAAACCCATATCAGACGTAAATTTTCGCCAGTTCTGAGGTGTGTGCAAAGTTTCATGACTTTTCGAGCATGTTTAGGCCCTCAAAAATGCGATTCATCTTAGAGAAGAAGAATAATAATAATAAATATAGCTGCAAGCAGCGATGGCGGGCTCAAGCCACCAATGCCATCGCCACCCCGGTGGCATCAGGTAAACTGTGCCCAGCGGGCACATGCATTCACAATATCCCTCTGGCAGTGAGGTTTTAAAGGATACGGCAGTTAAAGGGTTAATCCGAATCATCTAGACTTTAAAATCACATTCACAGAACAATATATATATTAGTAACACTGTACAATAAGATTTCATTTATAAACATTATGTTAACATGAACAATATTTATATAGCATTCATTCATGTCAGTTAATATTCCAAACTTAAACATGAAAACATTGTTTTATTGTGATTTTTTTCCAAGTACATTTTACCAATTCCAAACCATATAAATCTTAATAACTACCATTATTTTTTATTTAATCATTTATGAGTGCTATACAATAGTCCAGGAAAGCTGGAAGAGAAAAACTCCTTATATTCATGTGCAGAATTATTAGGCATGTTTTCTTTTACAGATGAAATGCGCTAAAATAGACTTTTAACTCAAACTGTAAGGTCGAAAATTATGAAATACCCATGAGAAATATCAAACACAAATGCAATACAGAAATGGATAAGTTAAGACTTGACCATTGTACAAAAAATACTGACTGGGTCATGAGGTCAGAAAAGAAGAAGAAAAAAGCAGGTCAAGAAGAACTGACAAAAAGAATTGCAAAATAATTAGTAATTAATGTGAAGATTAATTTTTAGTCAATTCTGCAAGACAGACTTTTCAGGAAAGGAGGTGGAATAAAAATGAGCTCCTAAATCTTAATCCTGGATTCTGGAAGATATATTCCTCAAACCATCGGACAAGAGGAGGTGGTGCTGGTCCTTCACGAGTCACTCTAATCTGTGCATAAAGCATATATATAAAGTCTTAATATATAGTATTTCACAATACTTCATGGTATTCTAATTAAATAATTTTTTGGAATCTTAAGTCTCTCAGAGTCCGACACCGAGTAATTCTGGAGACTCCAGGAAAGTGGCAGTTCTGTAAAATGTTGGCGCTGGAGACTAAATGCACCCTGATAGTTTCACACCTAATTCACTTAACACACACACACACACATTACCCACAGTGACAGTGGGACTGAGTGACATCAGATGTATGATAGTTTTTTTTTAATTTTCTATCATCCATATAGTGTTGTATAGTCATGAAACTATGGTCATGAGACCAGTCATTCTGAGGAAATATGCCTCAGAATGACTGGTCTTCTATGTGTACATTTTTTTTTTTAAGTGTTTAGAAGCTGCACTTTAAAAAAATAAAAAGACATTTACTGGTTCCTTTTTTACTATTATTTCAAAAAACATCACGGCAAAACCATTCAAGCTATCCAAAATTCATTCACACCTATTCTGTAAGATAAATTCTTTAAACAGTGGTAAAAGAGGATGTGGTGCTGAACCTTCAAGAGTCACTTAAAACGTATCTGTCCATAAAGCCTATAAAGAATTATTCTTAATATACAGTTCACAATACTTCAGCTTGTTATTCTAATTAAGTGAGGGTCATTTTATCAGTAAAATATATACAATTCATTTTTTTTTTTTGAAAGATTTCTATAAATGATTTAAATCATACTCGTTTCTACAATAGTTATTTAAAAGTAATCCTATAGCTCCCTCTGGTGGCCATTATAGGTACTAAGAATTGCAAGCTTGATTTATAAGTTATGATAGTTTAAATTTTATGCTGGCTCTTGAAAGTGATAAAGCTATGAAACTTACTGTGCTTCCTTCAAATGAGGACTTCTACTTATATAAAAAATTATGAAGATTTAGAATGAAAAATTGTAAAGATATAGTAAAATAACTATTGTATTTTTTTTATGTTACTTTAATAAATCTCTATGGCAACACCATTTAAGGTATCCTAAACCCATTCACAATTTAACATCTCAGTATATTGGCATCATGTTGAAAAAGGAGTATGGAGTAGTATGAGTAGGAGTATGAATTCATTTGCAGGCTTTATCATAAATCCACAATAACATTTCTGAGTTCTGTATCAATCTGTGTTGTTGTTTGTTTATTTTTATCTTTTATTTTTCATAGGAAGATAACTTACTCTCATTTTTAATAAATGTGCTTATAAACCAAGGACAAGCTATTTATAGCTGTATTTATAAACTGCTTACTACTGACTATTAATATTGGGACAAGGCTTTATAAAGCATGAACTGACTATTTAATAATGAGTGCAGTTATTATAAAGTGTTATCAATGAATTTGCTAATGTTAACAAATTAGACATTATTTTACAGTGTTATCAAATCCTTAAATGACTCATAAGCATTTGTGAAAGTTCTGCTTGTATTACAGCTTAGTATTGATCTGTGAGCTGAACAGATTTACTGTTACATCCATGAGATTATGTAAATTCAAATAAATATAATGTCACAGGATTGTCATAGGTCAGTATCAAATGAGTTTGAAATTATTATTTGCAGCACAAATAAGGTTTTTTTAGGATTTTTAAAAATCCCTAAAACTGTCAGAAAAAGGTTAAGGCCTAAGCTATTTCTATGTGAATGGCTAATTTTATTTTTGTTTTTATAATTGTAATACACAAACTAAGAAATTATACAAAATGTATAAAAAGATAAATAAATAAATACGCACACATTAAAAAAGCAGCCAAGTCGAATGAGTTTCCTTTTTTATATAGATTAAAATTGAAGACAGAAGCAAGTGGTAAATGTGGTCACTTTAATATTCAAATCCAGTAGATCCAGTTTATGTTCACGTGGCTGTTTTCGTTTATATTCGCCAAGCTATCATGTGTTTTGAAATAATCTTGTCCGTTATGTGTTCGTTCTTACGACGAAAGGCAGAATCCTGCAGCTCGAGAGATATTATTCTGCCAGTCGCGCTTTCAAATAGTCTTGCACACTTAAACAGGTCACAAACACCTGCATTTAGCTCTTGTTGTGTTACAATGGGTTTATTGTGTGCATTTGTGGTAATATTTTATTTAAAAAAGCTCTTAAACAAGAATAAATTCGTTTGTTTTGAGCTCGACACTGTACGCGCTGATCGGAGGCGTGATTTCAGATAGGCAGCTGCAAATATTTCATTTTCACACAAACAGTTCAAAAACATCTTAATTTAGCTCTTGGTGTGTTCTAATTGGTTGATTGTGTGATATCGCTGTAATAATTTATTTTTAAAAGCTTTAAAACAGGAATAAATTCGTTTTCTCTGAGCTCTTTACTCCAGACGCTCGTGATCACAGCGGTGATTCATCTCTCCTATTTCTCACGTATCTCTGGCCAGAAATAATTTATCCATGAGCCCTGAACCGGTAATAATCAGATATGTTGGTTTAGCTTGTCAGTGTGAATTAAATCTAAGTATTTGTTTGTATTTTTAACCGATTTAAAAGTGAAAGTAAAAGTCCGGGAATTGAACCTGTAGGGGCGCAATTTCTCTCAGACAATGGAAGTCTGAAGCACATATACTCAAACAGAGGGACAGAGTGAGATGAGATGTCTGACAGTTTTTTTAATTTTCTGTTATCCATACAGTGTTGTAAAGTCGTGAAACTATGCATATTTCCTCAGAATTACTTTTTCATCTGTATGAAAAAATTATTTGACGTGTTTGGAAGCTGCAATTTAAAAATACAATAATGATTCCCTTTGTAAGGTCATTTAAAAAAATCACCACGGCAAAACCATTCAAGCTATCCAAAATCCATTCACAATTTAAGTTCCTATCAGAAATACTGATGTGTGTTCAGAGTTTTGTGAAATTCTAAGTATGTTATTTGCCTCAAAATCACCTGAGAAGTATTCCAGTTTGACATGTTGCCACGCCAACAATTTTTTAGATATCAATATCCCCCTTGCAGATTTATATCGGCTGTGTTTTAAAATTATTCTGATGAAGTTTGAAGCAAATCGAGTAATAATAAGATGCTGAATTCAAATCATTTTGAAAATGACACACTTCCTTCTGCCAGTTGGTGGCGCTATAACTTTGACTCCTAATAGTCACATATATGCGATCGACATCATACAACGAATAATCTGATGAAGTTTGATTAAAATCAGGAAATGTATGTGGATGGTATTAGACACTTCCTGTTTCTCATTTCTCGCCATAATTTCAACGCCTCGCCACGAGCAAACCGTTCGAGATATCAAAAATCCCCTGGCAATTTTTCATCCCCAGTGTCTTGAGATCATGTTGACCAAGTTTGGCGGCAATCGAGAAAAAAACCTATGACAAGTATTTCAAATTCCAGAGCATGCGCTTTTTACATAACTCTAAATAGCTGACTTCCTGTTGGGTGGAGCCTATGACATGCAATACGAAAGTTGTTCGGCACGATGAGATCTATATGTGTACTGAGTTTCATATGAATATGTGCAAGTATGTGTGAGCTATACATCAACATTTCTGACTGTGTTCCAGGGGGCGCCGTAGAGCCCCTGTGCCACGCCCGGGTCCCAGCCTCTGCAGGCTCCTAAAGGCCACAGATTCCAAAGTGTGCGCAAATTTTCAAGAGTTTTTGAGTATGTTAAGGACCCCAAAAGCCCACACAACTTTGACGAAAAATTTGAATACTAAACCTTAAATAGCCAACTTCCTGTTGGGCGGAGCCTATGATATGCAATACAAAAGTTGTTTGGATTGATGAGATTTATATGTGTACCGAGTTTCATTCGTCTACGAGCAAGAATGTATGATATATGGCCCTCCATATTCCAGGGGGCGCTGTAGAGCCCCTGTGCCACGCCCGTGTATCAGTCTCTGCCCGGCCCTAATGGCCGCAGGTTCCAATCTGTGTGCCAATTTTCAAGACTTTTTAAGCACGTTAAGGGCCCCAAAAGCCCCCGAGACGTTGGAAAAAAAAATAATAATAATAATAATAATAATAATAATAATAATAATAATAAAAAATAATCCTAAGGAAAACAATAGGCCTCTCGCCCTTTGGGCTTGAGCCCTAATAATAATAATAATAAACGGAGCAATTCCAAGAGGGTCCTCACACCATCGGTGCTCGGGCCCTAATGAACTAAAGTCAACAATTAATGTTGCATGTCACAATTAAGTATCACATAACAAACTTTATATATTCACCATTCACTTTACAAAAGGAAACAAACCTGTTCCTGTCTTCCGGGTCTGATAACAAGTGCAGGTCAAAGTTCAAGCTTCAGACTTAAAATGTGAATAAATGACAAAAACAACAGCAGCTAACAATAAAGATATTCTAAGACAAAAATAAATGGAGTAAAATCAATCTTTTTGAGACATAGTTCTTATTTTAATTATGCATTTATGAAGTAACTGATGTATTTGCCCTCTTTTTTGGACATAGTATAATATGCATCATCTACAGTGCATAATATCATCCAAAGATTCAGAGAATCTGGAACAATCTCTGTGCGTAAGGGTCAAGGCTGGAAAACCATACTGGATGCCTGTGATCTTCAGCTCTTAGAAAGCACTGCATCACATACAGGAATGATACTGTAATGGAAGTCACAACATGGGCTCAGGAATACTTATAGAAAACATTGTCAGTGAACACAATCCACCGTTACCGGCTAAAACTCTTTTGACAAAGTCTTACCGGATCATTACCTAGAAAGGACCTCTACTGCCCTGAAAGACAGCGGAGACCAGGACAACTAGAGCCCCAGATACAGATCCCCTGTAAAGACCTTGTCTCAGAGGAGCACCAGGACAAGACCACAGGAAACAGATGATTCTTCTGCACAATCTGACTTTGCTGCAGCCTGGAATTGAACTACTGGTTTCGTCTGGTCAGAGGAGAACTGACCCCAACTGAGCCTGGTTTCTCCCAAGGTTTTTTTCTCCATTCTGTCACCGATGGAGTTTCGGTTCCTTGCCGCTGTCGCCTCTGGCTTGCTTAGTTGGGGACACTTCATCTACAGCGATATTGTTGACTTGATTGCAAATTAAAACAGACACTATTTCAACTGAACAGAGATGACATCAATGAATTCAATGATGAACTGCCTTTAACTATCATTTTGCATTATTGAGACACTGTTTTCCAAATGAATGTTGTTCAGTGCTTTGGCGCAATGTATTTTGTTTAAAGCACTATATAAATAAAGGTGATTGATTGATTGATTGATTCAGATCTGTGCTCGCACTGCCGCTAACACAGAGAGAGCAGTTACCATGTTTGGTTAAGAAACATCTTCATTCAACTACACAGTATTATTTCTGTCTTACAGTCATTCTTATTACCACAGAAAAACTGGGATAAAGGTTATTTATTCAGATATAAACAAAACATTGACATCTATATGGCAGCGATCAAAATAGAGCAAATCCCCTTTTGAAAGTACTGCGCTTCAAATAATGCTCGTGTCCATTGCACAAGTGTCTTAAAAATGTATTTGTCAATGAATGAAGTTTTCATTCAAGAGAATAGTTCAAAAACGCTGATTCATCCAGTAATGAAACAAGTGAAGTAGGTTTATGAGTGAGTCGTTGAATCAGTGATTCAAACAACTTTTTCATCCTCCTAATATAAAAAACTGGGGTTTTAAATATATTATATATACACTACCTTCAAAAGTTTTTGAAATATAAGATTTGTAATGTTTTTTAAAGTCTTTTCTGCTCACCAAACCTACATTTATTTGATCCAAAGTACAGCAAAAACTGTAAAATTGACTGCATCATTTCTCCAGTCTTCAGTCACATGATCTTCAGAAATAATTTTAATATCCTGATTTGCTGTTAAAAAACAAAACAAACATTTATTATTATTAAGTTGAAAACAGGTTTTCAGGTTTCTTTGATATAAAGTTCAGAAGAACAAAATTTATGTGAAATATAATTAACTCCTTAACTGTCACTCATGTTTTTGAACATTGACTTTGTAGTGCACAATCCAAACTTAAATTTTTATAATTCATGAATGAAAATATTTTGTAACATGATATTGATGTACCATTTACATGGAAATGCAATGTCTGATTTTAAAATGGGTTTTAAAGGATTAATTTTGAGATTTTAAGTTTTCAGTCGATATATAACTTCTGATGATTTCTAAAATGTGATAGAGAAAAAGGCAACAAACAAGTCTTCTTTTTTAAACAAAGGTCAAAACTCCAGTTATAATTTAGATTTTTAAGGGTGCACTCTTGTCATAAATTAATGGATTACTTTTCCTACATAATTTTTAGCAAAAAACACTGGTAAAATATATATTTGGGAGTCTTAGACCTTTCCAACGATATATAGTTTGTCAAGATTAGATTAGATTTAATTGTAATATAGTGAAGTAAATGTAGGCATCCCACAGAGTGGACGGGTGACAGATTTCAGGTTAAATAAATATTGGTAACACTTAAGTATTAACTACGACATTTCTCTCAATAAATTATTAATTTGCTGCTCATTAATAGTTAGTAAGGTAGTTGTTAGGTTTAGGTATTGGTTACGATTAGGGATGCAGAATAAGGTCAAGTATAATAAGGCATTAATATGTTCTTAATTAACACTAACACATGGCTAATATTCTAGTAATATGCATGCTAATAAGCAACTCATAGCTGTTACATATTCTAAAGTGTTACTGAAATATTTTGTTATAAATTTCTTTGTCACACTTGATCAATTTAAAGAATCCTTGCAAAATAAATTGCAAAATAAAAAAAAATTATTTCCTGCTGTCACGGCCTGGGATTGATAGAGGACTCAGATTTAGAGTTGTGAGAAAGTAGATCCTTTATTCTCGTCACAAAACACAGAATAACATAAACGATAGCTGAATGCTGCTCAGGTGAGTGGAGACTTCAGAGCTGGCAGGCCGTGTCTGTGGACCACTCGAGCTGCCGGATCTCTGTACTACGAGTCCTGAAGCACGGCTGATCCGAGGGCAAGACAAAGATGCTTGTCCTCAGACACAGAACACGAGCAAGAACTAATCAATCTACTCTCGACCAAGGACAGAAAAGCACAGACATATATGGGAGTGAGGGAATAAGAGACAGGTGGGGGAGAGTCAGCTCGTGGTCCATTTTATTTCATTTCTTAAGAAAAGGTTTATAAGATGTATAATCAAGAGCACAAAGAGATGACAGATTTATTAGTGAGAGCGCTGAAGAGAAAAGAAGCTGGACATTACCTCAGCGGCTGTGTTTCAGATCAAGTGTAAAAAACAACAGAGCAAAGAATCCAGAAGAAGAAAAAAGAGAAGATGCAAAGGCCTTTTATAAAGCAGTTGTGAGGGGATTTCCAGTGTGATGTCAGAAGACACTGGATCCACCTGATGTCTATAAAAGACTGAAGTGATGATCAAATCAGATGCTGAAGAGCTCTCCGGCTCCAGAACCATTGCTGATATTGCCTTGAGCAAACTACTTACTCACATTTATACTTTATTCCAGACTTACACAGTAGTTGTAGAATATTTACTAATTGTAATAAATAAACTGACATGTTGTATATAACATTGATGGCATTGATGTATAGCTAAGAACAGACCACGGAGAAGTCTTCTGTGACCTGTTTTGTGAAGATGAACTCAGACGTTTATGAGACAGAGTAGATTTGACTTACTTTACCTCCCTGAGAATAAATAATATAAAGTAGAAGGTGTAGGAAATTTAGCACAATATATATCTTAAACATCTCTACAGTTTTTTACCTTTTAACTTTGCCTTGATCTGCCACCTTTGTAGTTTTTCTAACACATTTTATTCCTGTTTGTTCTGGACCGAATCCATCGCCAAAGCACAATGGATTGTGGGTAATTTTAGCCATTGTAGTGTGGACAGATCCACACTTCAAAAATCGACCTGAAATAGTAGACCATCCTTGGCACTTGTCATACTCTTCTCAACGTACTACGCTTTGGGACAGGACACACTTATAGGGCTTGGGCGCCGAGTTGCATTCTGGGACGTGGCGGCCATGTTGCTTGCCTCGCGAATGTAAACATACAGCAAGTTGAACGAGAAGAAGCAGAGTTGGGAGAAAGAAAAGAAGATGTTAAAATCTTCTGTGAAGACCTGAGGTGCCTTGGCTTTGGGCACTGTCTCTGGAACGGTCTCGGGCACCGCCTCGGTCAAGGCATCGGGAGCGACCTCGGACATTGCCTCGGGAATGGCCTCAGGCACCGCCTCGGTAACGGCCTCGGGAGCGGTCACAGGCACCGCATCGGGAACGGCCTCAGGCTCCGCCTCGGCCTCCGGAACCGCCTCGGGCACCACCTCGACATCGGGCTCCGCCTCGGCCTCCGGAACCGCCTCGGGCACCACCTCGACATCGGGCTCCGCCTCGGCCTCCGGAACCGCCTCGGGCACCGCCTCGGCCTCCGGAACAGCATCGGTCACCGCCTCGGCCTCCAGAACAGCATTGGGCACCGCATCGGGAACGACCTCGGGCACCGCCTCGGCATCGGGCACCGCCTCGGCATCGGGCACCACCTCGGTCTCTGGAATAGCATCGGCCACCGTTTCAGCCTCCAGAACAGCATCGGGCACCGCATTGTGCACCACCTCGGCCTCTGGAACAGCATCAGGTACCACTTCGGGCACCGACTCGGGGACGGTAGCGGTCCGCTCGGAAACATCCTCCTGGATGGCAGCGGCCTGCTCGGGAACGTCCTCCTGGACGGCAACGGCCCGCTCGGGAATGTCCCCTTGGATGGCAGCGGCCTGCTCGAGAACGTCCTCCTGGACGGCAGTGGCCCGCTCGGGAACATCCTCCTGGACAGCAGCAGCCGGCTCGGGAACGTTCTCCAGGCTTTGAGGAACGGTAGACGCCCGTCTCCTCGTCCTCCGTCCTTTATGACGGCGAGTCGGTGGCACCTGTACTGTCGACTCAGGCGTTGAGTCGGCCATCTTGTGCTGTGGTGCTGGGTTGGTGGCCATCTTGTGCTGTGGCTCTAAGCTGGCGGCCATCTTGAGCTGTGGCATTGGGCTGGCGGCCAATTTGTGCTCTGGCGCTGGGCTGGCGGTCATTTTGTGCTGTGGCGCTGGGTTGACGGCCATCTTGTGCTGAGGCACTGACTCAGCAGCCATCTTGTGCTGTGGCGCTGGGTTGGCGGCCATCCTGTGCTGAGGCGCTGGCTAGGATCCTTTATAGCATCTCAAAGTAGTCGAGTAGGGTGTCAGCGGCCATCTCGGGTGTTGGTGCTGAGCTGGCAGCCATCTTGCCCTGTGGGGTGAGGCTGGCTTCCATCTGGCCTCGTGGTGCGGGGTTGGTGGTTATGCACCGCAGCGGCGCTGGGTCGGCGGCCATCTTGTGTTGTGCTTCCTCTCGCCCACCTCCTCCTCGACGACCTCCCCTGGTCCCGCGAAACACGACCAGGCGGGTCCCCTCAAAGCAACTGCCTCTCTCCCGCTCGATGGCTGGGGAAGAAGCGTGAATCTGCATACCACTGGATCTCGTTGCGGACGGAGTCCTTCTGTCACGTGAGGCAACACAGAAAACAAGGAGAGATCCAATAGCAGGTAAGCAGTTTAATATAGGGCAAATCCAGAGGGGTAAACAGTCCAAGCAGGGTCAAAACCAGAATATCCAACACCAAACATTAACAGGACACGAACACAGGGCAAGGCAAAGCAAGACAAGGGCAAGAGTTGACGGACATGTAAAACGCATCGACATTAAACAAGGACTCCGTAACAAGGACAGAAACAACCCAGGTATTTAAAGAAAAGTGCAAACGATGTAAGTGAAAACAGCTGAAAACAATGAACAGTGACGATAAGGGGAAGTGAGACCTCTAGTGGACACCCAGTGATACACAGACCAGACACACTGTGACAATTACACCCCACAATACAGCAACGGTTTACCATGGTTGAAATACATTTTTAATTAATCAAATTAAGACACACGGATGAGAGGGAGTATGTCTAAACACTGCGCAGTAGCCTGAGTGGCAGAAAAGGAGGCTACCAACGTGGCGGCCACGCCAAGTAATGACGTCACGACGCCCAAGCCCTATTTTAATCTCAAAGACTATGGGCTAGTCTTAATTGTAATTTTAATATTAGCAAGCTTCCCATAAAACTTTCCAATTTTCACAAACAGGTATTGTTATCATGGATGATTATATACAAACACAATTCCCCCCCACAAATGCTTAATTTGGAATAATAATTACATTACACACCAAAATAAATCTATTTTTTAGGTAATTGGTTTAGTAAAACTATTTTGTTGGTTTCTCAACTTTTGAATAGTAGTAATGGTCATGTGCTTACATATTTAGAATTTGTAGAAAAATTTTCATTTTATATACCGGTTAAGGAGTATATGATGGTTATTAATGCCATCCCTTTAGAACTTAGGAAATTATTATGATACAGTCAAAAAATTAAAATTAGATTTCAATCTTAAATTGGAAGGTATAAATATAAAAGAACAAAAACGTAATAGCAATTATCTTAGAAAGATTTGCCAAATTTCCAGTGTTACTTTAGCCATTGGTTTTTGGAGATCACAATTTCAAGATGTCAACTGGAAAGAAACCTTTAAGATCTCCAGACGTTTTTGTATCACAAATAAAATTAGAGAGGTATCATACAAGATTGTTCATCGTATTTATCCTGTAAAACAGGTAATTGCAAAGTTTTGTAAATATATTGACTTGAAGTGTGTTTTTTGTAAAGGCGGAAATGAGAGTATTGTTCATTTTATGATTGTATTTATACAAATTTATTTTGGTGTGATCTATTTTTTTTTTTTGTTTGTTAAACAAAGTATTAATATTGAATTGCAACTTAAAGAAAATTATGTTTTTTTTTTTTTTTGAGTATACCATTGATTTAAAAATTTGGTATATTGTGAATTTACTCATTATCAGTGTTGGGGAGTAACTAGTTACATGTAACGGCGTTACGTAATTTAATTACAAAATTAATGTAACTGTAATTAGTTACAGTTACTAAGAATAATGAGTAATTAAATTACAGTTACTTATGAATTTTTTAACGATTACAAAGGGGATTACATTTGAATATTTACACACATCCACATACAGATTTAACTGATTTCTTTCAGGTCAGTTTCATCTGTAAAGATGCTTTTTTGTCTTTTTTTGTCTTTTTTTTTTTTTATCAAGCAGCAGCACGTTGTTCATCAGTCATCACTCAAAATATATAAAGGACATCATTATTATCTGTTGTAATGTTACAGTAGTAATTTAGTAATTTAAATGGTTACTATTGTTTAACTGTGGTAACCAAAAATTTACAATTATTTTACAAATTTATTTATTTAAAAATAAACACGAATCCATTTGCAAAACAAAAAACCATACAAGGTTATTGTACTTTTATATAGGCTAATAAAAGCATGGTAAATTTTTGTAAGGGAAAAACATGACTCGTGTACAGTATTAGGATTTTTCTATAAATATATTGTAGTATTGTAGAGTATTGTATCGTAAAGTACAGTTTTGTTCAATCTTGAGTATTAAGATGGATAACGGGGCAAAATAATGAGACTGAAGAGAAAAATGGAAGTGAAGGTGCCGTTCAGGAGAGAACTTTTAATTATTTGGCATGTCCCCATATTAAAGATTTAAACCTTTTTTATGTCAGGTCCATACAAAAAATAGTATTGTCCATTAATTTGTTTGTATGAGTTTGAATTTTCCTCTCTGATTTTTTTTTCCCCAGTCTGCCCCTCCTGTAAATTAATGGCAAAGACATGCAGTTTCATTTACTACACATAGGCCTACTGAAGCTCGCAGTGTTTTCAACCTCTGCCGTCTCAATATATGAGTACACCAGCACATACACATAATTTCTAGAACTGCTCTGTCACTTCATGCATTTTACTTATTTTGAGAAAACTATCATATCATATATAAAGAGACAGCAGTTAAAAAAAGAGTTTATTAAACATCATATGACACATGCTTATTAGATAACTGCATTTGAGTTGATATATATGTTTTTTTATTATAATGTTCACAAATTTAGAAAAGTAATCAAAAAGTACTCAAAAGTAATTAGTTACATTACTTTAATAAAGTAATTGAAAAAGTTACACTACTATTACATTTTAAACAGGGTAACTTGTAATCTGTAACCTATTACATTTCCAAAGTAACCTTCCCAACACTACTCATTATATATGGAAAATTCTTTATTCACAAATGTAAATGGGCAGGGAAAAATCCTAATTTTACTCATTTCAAAATAGAAATGGGTCACTACCTGTATACTTTAAAAGAAAAAATAAATGAAAAAGCCAAAAAAAAAAAAAACTGTAAGTTTCTTTAAAGCCTTAAATCTATTTTTTGAATAAATTATTATTTGTATTAGTTTACAGATGTGTATTTATTTTATTTTATTTTTTTTAAGCATTTGTTTGAATTCTGTTTTAATGTTATTGCCCTTATGTTCTTTGTTCTAAAAACTGCAATAAAAAACAAACAAACAAACAAAAAAAAAACTATGGGCTAGTTGCATATCTCCGCCATCTTGGATTTCCGGTCTTGCGAGTGTGTGCGAAGATATTTGAAACTTGTGTATGTTTGGGTCTGGTGAATGAATTAAATACACTAGTGTTCCCTACTGTTCACTAAATGAAAGTTGAACACATGTTGTGTATACACAGCTACATAATGTATTTTTACCTTACCAATTATGTAAATGTACAAATTACTTATTTCTCAAAAATGTGTGTATTACATTGATTTTTTTTTATGAAATATTTACCACATGAGACGTGGGCTGCGATTTATCTTCATAAGGATCCATTTCTCAATTGTGCACATACATCAGTTTGTTTCATCATTTTCACAACATATTTTATTATTTTACACAGTGAACTAATACATGACTAATTTTAATATCTGTTTAATCTGATAATTAATGCAAAAGAATAACAATATACATGCACTGCTCATAGACAGATGATTTATGCTGCAGATCTTCCACAAAACAAATAAACATTGATAAAAAACACACATGAATGCAAACAGCGATCTTTTATTTAATGCAAACCTACCATAATTACATTATGTTTAATTGTACAGATAGTTACAAATCACGTTATCAAATAAATAAAACATGGTTTATCAGAAATCTCTTTGCGTCTCCTTTAATTCCATTAATAACATGGAAATTTGACAAATTGCTTTATATCTTTTGACACATGTAAGTGCTGCACTTGACAATCACATTTAAACATCTGAATCATTATGAATGAGTTTAATAGAAATATTATTAAACTGAAGCGCCAGACAGACTCATCTGAGCTTCTTCCTCCTCTGTTCCAGCTTTACATTAAACACAATGATCATCTGCTTGAATACTAAAGCAACATTAATCATTCAATATCATGTTTCTAACACACATGCTGCATTATTTGATTGTAAAGTCTGAGTCTCTTCACCTGTATGGATCACATTTACACATTTATCACACATTTATTTCTCCTCATAGACACAGTAGTGAAGCTCTTCTGTGGATCTTCAGCTGATGTTTACTGCTCCTCTCAAGATCACTTCACTTTATGAGATACTGCATTTAGCAGCTACACTAAAAAAGAGAAGATAAGAGAAGATCATCAGAGTTCAGTGGAAAAAAAAGTACAAATTAGTTAAAATATTTTAACCAAACCGCAGGAGATTCCTGTTAATAGTAGACTTGAGGAGACATTGTTCAAAGTGTGTCTTGTTGTTCAAGTTGTTGCTAACTGAGCAGAAGTGTTTAGCTGAATCTAAATTGTGTCTAATTCTTCACTTGTGTGTCAAGAAAGCATATAATAAGTGTGATAATGCAGATGCAGCCGGATGTTATCACAGAATAAGTCTCTTCAGGAGGACACAAGTCCTGATCACCCTGTCGGGTTTATTCTGTGATAACAAGCGGCTGGAGGGACATTATCTCTTACAGAAAGTAAGTGTAAAGTAATGTGACGTGTTGCTTGTCAAAGTAAAAACACACAAGAGACAGAGACATTGATCATGTGATGCTGGACGACTGTGAGCTGAAGCTGAATCTGCTCTGATTTTACCAGCGTTTTCCTACAATCTGAACAAATCTATTTCAAACTCTAATGATTCACTATTACTGATCTCATTAATAAAGCAGCTGTTGCTGTAGAAAGCTGTGACAGTCTGCTTTTCTTCTCTTTCCTCCTTTGTGTTCAACATTTTTAGCAACTTTACATTTCATTCTGATACAAACGCTTTGAAATAAAGCTTGATGATCATTTGATCAACTCTTTTCACTAATATCTGAAAGTATATATTTGTTCACATATCAGAGGTAAATGAATCTCTTTAATATCACAAAGTGAAGTTTACTCACCTCAGTTCACAGTTTGAGTCTCGTAGCACATCAATGAGCTTCTGCTTTGAGTCTCCAATCATATTACCACTCAGATCAATCTCTTTTAGAAACTGCAGAGCTTTTGTGTTTGTCAAAGACTGAGTTAAAGAAGAAACATCTGTAATGTCACAGACATAAAGACTAGAAAGAGACAAACAGAGGAAGAGAGATCATCTTACAAACAAATCATTAAGATGAAGAATCTTTCACAAATATAATGTGAACACATTCATCATGAGATATTGAGTATAAAGTGTTTTGTTGAACTCTTATGTGCTGTTCGTTTGGGGACGACACTCGTGCTGTTTGGGCTCTATATTTGTATTTAATTTTACTCAGTTCATTAATGTTTTTACTCCATTTACTAAGGATTTATGATTTTTTTTAATTTATAAAATAATTTAAAAATATATTTTAAATAGGTTTTTATATAAAAATAACTTTTTATGTAAAATTCACTTTATAAAAGACTCACATTCCTAACTTTTATTAATGGGAATAACATGATGTGTGTGTTTTTCCTCCATCATGTATTTTGTGGTCTAAATTGTGGTGGATTTATTGATTTTATTTGATGAATTTAGAAGAGAAAGTATTGATTTGATAATTTCCTCATTCATTTCAATGTGAATCTCCAGAGAGAGACTTTTTTCACACTAACACACAACCAGATCTCAATCCAATTTAATTTTCTATTTGTAGATCTACCAAGTGTTGACAACCGTACAAAGTCTCATGTCATTTAGATAAAGGGAACATTAGTTTTTATTTCAGCAAACATCATTTGGGGTCTCAAAAGACCTTGAACAGCACATAAGAGTTAAACAAAGTGATTTTCATCATTTTGATTCTTGTCTGAATGTTACTGACCTCAATCTCTCCAGTTTACAGCGTGAATCCTTCAGTACGTCACATAAGTGATTCAGTCCTGTGTTTTTTATTTGATTCACGCTCAGGTTCAGTTCTCTCAGGTGTGATGGGTTTGATTTCAGAGCTGAAGTCAGGATGACACACTGTTCCTCTGTAATACTGCATCTATACAGACTGAAGACAGAAAGAGAAAACACAATGAATCAGACACGTTATGTTCATGTGGGAGTAATTCATCATGTGTTAACACCATACAGTGCAATAAATAAAATATTGCTGAAACCTGAAAACGATAAATAAATAATTACACAGCCATAAAAAAACTTGGATATTGAGGATATTAGTTAAATTTCAAGTCTAAAGAATCTTTAGTCAGACCAAGAAAAAAAAGAGGTTTGTGATTTATAACGTAATTAAGATACAGGATCAACTACAGAAGCATCTTAAAAATAACATTAAAATGTTCAAATTGATTTTAAATGTAACAAATAAAGAAAATTCTGTTCAGAAATGAATATTTAATTCAAGATATTTTAAGATTGTAGATTACAGTCAACAAGTACAAGATTTTGTGATCATATTTTGTTCTTATCGTGATGCATGTCTGAGTGAAACACCTTTAAAAAGAAAACTGCAGGTCAGAAATGCATGAGTTTCTGATGAAAAGCTGATAATTGTTTGCTATTGTAAACAATATCCCATCGTTTCATCACAATTTCACCATCAAGTTAGGCACATCAACCATAACTCCTTCAAAAACAGCCAGAAGCCTTGGAGTTATGATTGATGATCAGCTGACTTTCTCAGACCACATTGCTAAAACTGTCCGATCCTGCAGATTTGCTTTATTCAACATCAAGAAGATCAAGCCCTTTCTTTGGGAACATGCTGCACAACTCCTTGCTCAAGCTCTTGTTCTGTCCAGGCTGGACTATTGCAATGCTCTCTCTGCAGGTCTTCCAGCCAATTCTATCAAACTTTTACAATTAATTCAGAACGCAGCAAGATTAATTTTTAATGAGCCAAAAAGAATACACGTCACACCTCTGTTTATCAATTTGCACTGGCTTCCAATAGCTGCTCGCATAAAATTCAAGGCATTGATGTTTGCCTACAAAACTACCACTGGCTCTGCACCCATTTACCTAAATTCATTACTTCAGACTTATGTGCCTCTAGAAGCTTGCGTTCTGCAAGTGAACGTCGCTTGATTGTTCATCCCAAAGAAGCACAAAGTCACTTTTACGGACTTTTAAATTAAATGTATCCCTTCTGGTGGAATGACCTGCTCAACTCAATCCGAGCAGCTGAGTCCTTAGCCATCTTCAAGAATCGGCTTAAAACACATCTCTTCCATCTTTATTTGACCATCTAACTTTAACACTCACTATTCTAATTCTATTCTTAAAAAACATCTAACTACCTTTCTAATCTTTTTGTATTCTATTTTCTTTTCATTTATTATGCAATTGTGTATGTGTGTGTGTGTGTGTGTAAAGACCTCTAACACTAGCTTGCTCTATTCTTTTTTTTATTCTATCTGTTTTCTTTTTATTTATTATATTATTAAAGCGTCTGCTAAATGAATAAATGTAAATGTATTGCTGTGATCTCATGAGACTGACAGGTTTTCCCTCCTTCACATCATCAGACGAGAGAAGAGATGTGTTTATGAGAGAAAGTGAGAGTTATTTTCATTAAAGATCACAAGGGTACATTCATTTTTTGGAAATAAATGATGTACCCTGATAAATCAATCTGACTGTAATTGTGTAGAGTATAATGATACTAACTCTAGTTTCTCCAGCTTGAATTGTGTGTTCATCAGTAGATCACTGAGGTGTTTCACTCCAGAGTCTCCTAGTAGTTTATTCCCGCTCAGGTTCAGTTCTCTCAGGTGTGATGGGTTTGATTTCAGAGCTGAAGTCAGAATGACACACTGTTTCTCTGTCATACTGCATCTACTCAGACTGAAGACAGAAAGAGAAAACACAATGAAACACAATGAAAATATATATTGTGCTTCAAACAAGGTAACAGTCAGTGAGGGTGATGGGAAGTTAGTTTTTAAAGGGTCATGAAACCCCAGACTATTTTTTTCTGAGATTGTATTAGAGGTGTTTGTGTTGCACATCATAGAAGAAGATGTTAGAATTCATTCATTTTAATTGTTGGGCAAATCTGGTTAATTCTGAGTTTTTTGCAATTATTTTTGTCTTCTAGGTTTATAATCTACATTGTGTTGATGAGTTTGTGACTTGGTAAAGGACTGAAGCTGTATTAAAGGCAAACTGATAAACACATTAATAAAATACTGTCTATTTCTAATATGTTCACATTATTTTCTCCAACCCCTGTGAACTTAAAGGGATAGTTCACCCAAAAATGAAAATTACCCCATGATTTACTCACCTTTAAGACATCCTAGATGTATATGAATTTCTTCTTTCAGACAAATATAATCAGAGTTATATTAAACATGTCCTGGCTCTTTTAAGCTTTATAACGTGGGGTCGGACTCAAATGAGAATTAAAACAGAGGACTGTAACATTACTAGTCATGTAACATGTGAAATGATGTAAGATACTCACTTCAGTGTGTTGAGTGTACAGTGTTTATCCTGCAGTAGAGCAGAGATCTGATTCACTCCTGTGTCTCCTAGATCATGTCTACTCAGATTCAGCTCTCTCAGGAGTAACGGGTTTTTACCCACAATTCCAGTCACATACTGACAGCCTTCATCTGCAGCAGGACCCAAAAACCTGCAGAAGAGAAGATGAAGCTGGAATCAATTCAATGTGCATTACATCACAAAACATTTAAAGATAATCAAACATTGCTTGTAATGAAAAGCTCTAGATCAAGTTTAAACAGTTAAACATTAAATATACAAATGTTTTTAAGAAAGACAAAAGTCAAAAGTAAATTATTTAAAAGAAACTCGGGGGGCAGAAGCTCACTAAATCATGATTCTCAAGCATCTGAAGATCTTCCTGGCTTTTAAGCAGGATATTAGGAAAGTTAGCAAAGAGATAACTAGCTTGTGACAGCTAAGCATTCATAGTGATGTATTTAGTTGATCTTTTGATACTGGCTCTTCCTATTATTATGTAGCAGAATTCACCAAACACTGGATTACTGATCCACTAACAGAGAACATGATCTGGGTTCAGTTCATCTCTGGATTGTTTTATTTATCTGATGTCTGTGTTGATGTAATTCTGCTCATTATGAGAAGAACTGCAGGTTCAGGCCTGTGAGTGTGTGTGTGTGTGTTATCACTGATCCTCTCGTGACACACATCACATGTTTGTGGTCTGTGATAGACCTGCTGTAGTAGATCTACAGTGTTGTGAATCTGAGCTTGATGGAAATTAATGTACAGTGCATTCAGTAACATTTAAACTATCAGGATGCTAAATCACACAGAATGTTTTTTCATGAGAAATGTCCACAATAACACAATCATAAATGTTAAAACCCCTTTACGTGCAAACATCGCCAACGGCCCCAGTTTATTATTGTTTCACTTTCACAGCACATTAAACATCACTGTCTTACTTCATCTGGACAAACTGTGCATCAATTGAAAGTTTAAAGACTCTAGCTTCGATATTTGACAAATGTTTTGATAAAACATTATTGCAGTGACAGATATTTAGTGATTTATGTCAGGAGTGCAAAATAATACATCCGTATTATGCCATATTTTGAATAGAAATTCACCACTCACTCATATTCAGTCACGTCAAGAGCGGTTTATTTGTGTTCACATAGACTCACTGAAAAGCGTTAATAAGGATTTATAGACCAAAGATGCATATCTGCGGAGATATATGGATATATTTACTGATGTTTACTTCATATTTCTTCAGACAGAATCGTAATTTCTATTCATTTTACACGGATTTACGCGATCTGATGATCAACAGCCTGTCCCAGCGCTGTGTATGTCTGTTTTTGCCTCAGTGCTTGTGCTGTGACCCAGACAAACTCTGATTGGTCCTTCGCCTTGTCAATCTGACCGGACACTGCCACGTCGTGTCACATGGTTCGTGTACACTTTCTGGTGGTTATCTGACCAAAACAACACTGAAACACCTCTGTACACACAAAATATCCGTGTGTATAATAAATATAATAAACCCAAGATTACGATAGTAAAGCTTGGTATGAGATTTTATTGAGATCTGGGGCGTTTTTATAAAAAAAAATATCGAAAATGTACATCTGAAATGCTAACTTATGCAGCGATGGAAAAGGCTACAAATAACATATTTTACAACAGTAAACGACCCAATTCCACCCGTGATCGCACAAGGATGTTATTAGAGACACTCGATTGGGGTCAGGGGCGTAGCCATCTTTTCAGAAGTGAGGGGGACAGGAATCACACACACACACACACACACGCACACACACACACATATACATATATATTTGAATATATATATTTGAATATATTTTAAATGCAATGTATCCCTGTGATCAAAGGTGAATTTTCAGTATCACATTAATCAGAAATCATTCTAATATGCTGATTATCAATTTTTAAAACAGATGAGTAAATTTTATTTCAGCATTCTTTGATGAATAGAAGGATCCACAGATCAGCATGTATGTGAAATAAAAAGCTTTTGCAACATTATACACTATATCAGTCAAAAGCTTAGTCAGTATAATTTTTTGTTTTGTTAAATAAATGATATAAATTAATACTTGAATTTAGCAAGGATTCTTTAAATTGATCAAAACTGATGATAAAGACATAATTTTACAAGAGATTTCTATTTCAGATAAATGCTGATCTTTTGAACTTTCTATTCATCAAAGAAACCTGAAAGAATTATACTCAGCTGTTTTCAACATTATCATAATACAAGTTTTTGTTTGTTTGTTTGTTTTTTTAATAACAAATCAGAGTATCAGAATTATTTCTGAACATTTCTCTAATTTCTAGCTTTTAATTGGCTTAGAAATCTATAAATGCTGGACAATAACAAAGAATAATGATTTGTTTATATACTACAAACATTTTTTTTATCACATAATAAGGCAGAATAGTTTATATACTGTAATAAATGCTATGTCAGTTAGCACTGCATTGTTCATATACTTTATTAGCTCCGTGTAGCTGTTTTTATTTTATTTTTTCTCTAGAATCTTTATCTTACTATCACTGTCTGTTTGTTTGTTTGTGTTTTTTTAAGTTGTAATATATAACTTAATTCACACCATATTTCTGATATTATCGATCAATCTTATCAGATTAACTTTGATCTTTCACTCTTCCGTGACTGCAGTACAACTGCAAAGCGTTAGCACTCGTTAGCTTGTCATTAGCGTTTTCTTTTCTCCTCTCCTCTCTCTCGCTCCAGTTTTTCACAAGTTCATCAAACAACCGCAGTAAGAATATTTCATCAAGCACGGTGAGTAATGGCGTCTCCTGCTATTGTTATTTGCACCTCTTGTCACATGTACAGTTTATCTATCTCTGTCGCTGATGAGGGATTCACATGTGATAAATGCAGGGAAATAGTTAGGCTGACAGAGAAGATTTCAGAATTAGAGACACGCATCCAAACTTTAATTGAGGACAGTAAGAATGCTAGGGCTCTAGAAACGGCTTTGGATGCGTCTAGCTCAGGGATTCCTGTACATTGTCCGGTTCCAGCAGAGCCCCTGCAGCAGGGCAACTGGGTGACGGTGAGGCAGCGTAGTCGTGGGTCAAAACACCGCTCTTCTGTTCCGATCAAAACATTAAACAGGTTCTCCCCACTCAGTGATGCACCCACTGAGAAACCTGATGAAAGTGCTCTAGTTATTGGTGATTCTATTGTACGGAACGTGAATATAGAGACACCAGCCACCATAGTCAAATGTTTACCGGGAGCCAGAACGCCTGACATCTTGGCAAATTTAAAAGTGCTGGCTAATGCTAAGCGTAAATACAGTAAGATTGTTATTCATGCCGGCGCTAATGATGTTCGACTTCGCCAGTCGGAGATCACTAAAAATAACATTAAAGAGGTGTGTGAACTTGCAAGCACGATGTCAGACACTGTAATATGCTCTGGTCCCCTCCCTGCTTACCGTGGTGACGAGATGCATAGCAGATTGTCATCACTCAATGGCTGGATGTCTAAGTGGTGCCCAAAGAATAACATAGGTTTCATAGACAATTGGACGAGCTTTTGGGGCAGACCTGACCTGTTTAAAAGAGATGGTCTTCATCCCTCCTGGGGTGGCGCAACTCTTCTCTCTAGAAATATGGCAAATAGTCTTAGTGTTTATCCTTGACTAACTGGGGCCCAGGTCAGGAAGCAGACAGACTGGCTAAACCGACCGTCTGCTAGCTGCCTCCCGTCACAGAGGTCAGTTAATTCTCAGCACATAGAGACTCTTTCACCTAGATATCACACTATAGAGACTGTGTATGTTCCCCGAACTAGAAAATACAAAAAATGTCCAAACCAAGTTAAGGTAAACAATTTAATTGAGGTTCAACAAATAAAAAACAAATAATAAAGCTAGATAAACAAAAAGATAAACAAATGATAAAGCTTGGCTTATTGAATATCAGATCCCTTTCTACGAAAACACTTTTTGTAAATAATATTGTGGCGAGTGGGGCGGGGCCGAGAGGCGTGGGAACGAGGAGTGAGGCCAGGTGTAGTGATTGGAGATGAGCTACACCTGAGCCCCACAGCTAGTATCGAGTCCCACGTAGGAGATGGAAGGATATAAAACTGGATTGACGACCGTGAAGGACGAGAGAGGACCAGGCCTGGACAATATTTTATGTTTTGGCTTTTATTTGTGCGCGTCAGTCGCCGTGAGGGGCTGACGCGCCGTTTTGTGTTTATTTCTGATTATTAAAATTATGTTTTGATTGTGCGCCGGTTCCCGCCTCCTTCTTCCCGATGTATATGGAATGTTTATCGTTACAGTGGTGCCGAAGCCCGGGAGAAGGAGGGACGCGCTGCTGAAGATCCCTCGCCGCTGTGGTGAATCCGCGGTGCCCTCGAGCAGGCGAGGTATGTGCCGCCAGGGAAGCTCGAGGCGGTGGGCTGGAGCGAGTTGCCGGGGACGGGCGAGCTCGCTGCCGACCGCCCACGACAAGGAGGGGCGGCTGCCGTCCGTGAGGGAGCGGAGGAGTCAGCGCCGTTCGCCAGGGGGCCGGAGCCTGCTGCCTCCGCGAAGGAATCCGGAGGGGCAGGGAACGGGGGACTCCTGCCGGCTGCCCAAAACCGGAGGAGCCGTCGCCGTCCATCGGGCGGCGGAGGAGTATCGCGCCGTCCGCCGAGGGCCGTCCAGTGCCACCGCCAGGCACCGCGGAGGAGATCACCCAGCTGGTGGAGGGCCGAGCAGCAGTGCGTCTGGGAACCGGATTTTTTTTTTTTTTTCCTCTCTCCCCTCTCTCGTCCCTGTCGCTCCTCCTTCCATCTCCTTTTCTCTCGCCTCGTCTGTCCTACCCCCAGGTTCCCGCAGGTCCCCGTGAGCGGTCTCCCCCGGAGGGAAGGGGGGGGGGGGGGAGTAGAGCGCAGTCTCGGGAGTACCCCCCGGCCTGCGAGGGGCGATGGGGGTATGTGGCGAGTGGGGCGGGGCCGAGAGGCGTGGGAACGAGGAGTGAGGCCAGGTGTAGTGAATGGAGATGAGCTACACCTGAGCCCCACAGCTAGTATCGAGTCCCACGTAGGAGATGGAAGGATATAAAACTGGATTGACGACCGTGAAGGACGAGAGAGGACCAGGCCTGGACAATATTTTATGTTTTGGCTTTTATTTGTGCGCGTCAGTCGCCGTGAGGGGCTGACACGCTGTTTTGTTTATTTTTGAATATTAAAATGCTTTTTGATTGTGCGCCGGTTCCCGCCTCCTTCTTCCCGATGAGTACAAAGGTTGTATCGTTACAAATATGATAACTGATCATAATATAGATGTGCTCTGTTTGACAGAAACCTGGCTAAAACCTGATGATTACATTATTTTAAATGAGTCCACCCCCCAAGATTACTGTTATAAACATGAGCCGCGTCTAAAAGGCAAAGGGGGAGGAGTTGCTTCAATTTATAACAACGTTTTCAGGATTTCTCAGAGGACAGGCTTCAAGTATAACTCGTTTTAAGTAATGGAGCTACATATAACATTATCCAGAGAAACAAATGTTAATGATAAATCCCCTGTTATGTTTGTACTGGCTACTGTATACAGGCCACCAGGGCACCATACAGACTTTATTAAAGAGTTTGGTGATTTTACATCCGAGTTAATTCTGGCTGTAGATAAAGTCTTAATAGTTGGTGATTTTAATATCCATGTCGATAATGAAAAAGATGCATTGGGATCAGCATTTATAGACATTCTGAACTCTATTGGTGTTAGACAATTCATTTCTGGACCTACTCATTGTCGAAATCATACTCTAGATTTAATACTGTCACATGGCTCCCTACTTAGGGCTGTTCGGTCCCTGTACGACCGGAGCAAGAGCTTGGTTCGCATTGCCGGCAGTAAGTCAGACCTGTTCCCGGTGCATGTTGGACTCCGGCAGGGCTGCCCTTTGTCACCGGTTCTGTTCATAATTTTTATGGACAGAATTTCTAGGCGCAGCCAAGGGCCGGAGAGTGTCCGGTTTGGGGACCATACGATTTCGTCGCTGCTTTTTGCGGATGATGTTGTCGTGTTGGCATCCTCAGACCAGGACCTTCAGTGTGCATTGGGACGGTTTGCAGCCGAGTGTGAATCGGCTGGGATGAGAATCAGCACCTCCAAGTCCGAGGCCATGGTTCTCAGTCGGAAAAGGGTGGATTGCCCACTTCAGGTTGGTGGAGAGTTCCTGCCTCAAGTGGAGGAGTTCAGGTATCTTGGAGTCTTGTTCACGAGTGAGGGAAGGATGGAACGTGAGATTGACAGACGGATCGGTGCAGCTTCTGCAGTAATGCGGTCGCTGTACCGGTCTGTCGTGGTGAAGAAGGAGCTGAGCTGTAAGGCAAAGCTCTCGATTTACCGGTCAATCTACGTTCCTACTCTCACCTATGGTCATGAGCTGTGGGTCATGACCGAAAGGACAAGATCCCGGATACAGGCGGCCGAAATGAGCTTTCTCCGTCGGGTGGCTGGGCGCTCCCTTAGAGATAGGGTGAGAAGCTCGGTCACTCGGGAGGAGCTCAGAGTAGAGCCGTTGCTCCTCCACATCGAGAGGAGCCAGCTGAGGTGGCTCGGGCATCTATTTCGGATGCCTCCTGGACGCCTTCCCAGGGAGGTGTTCCAGGCACGTCTCACCGGGAGGAGGCCCCGGGGAAGACCTAGGACACGCTGGAGGGACTATGTCTCCCGGCTGGCCTGGGAACGCCTCGGGGTCCCCCCGGAAGAGCTGGAGGAAGTGGCTAGGGAGAGGGAAGTCTGGGCGTCTCTGCTTAGACTGTTGCCCCCGAGACCCGGCCCCGGATAAGCGGAAGATGATGGATGGATGGATGGACATGGAATTGATGTTGATAGTGTTGAAATTGTGCAGCCAAGTGATGATATCTCAGATCATTATTTAGTTCTGTGCAAACTTCATGTAGCCAAAATTGTAAATTCTACTTCTTGTTACAAGTATCGAAGAACCATCACTTCTACCACAAAAGACTGCTTTTTAAGTTATCTTCCTGATGTATCTGAATTCCTTAGCATATCCAAAACCTCAGAACAACTTGATGATGTAACAGAAACTATGGACTCTCTCTTTTCTAGCACTTTAAATACAGTTGCTCCTTTACGCTTAAGGAAGGTTAAGGAAAACAGTTTGACACCATGGTATAATGAGCATACTCGCACCCTAAAGAGAGCAGCCCGAAAAATGGAGCGCAGCTGGAGGAAAACAAAACTAGAGGTATTCCGTATTGCTTGGCGGGAAATTAACATATCCTACAGAAAAGCATTAAAAACTGCTAGATCTGATTACTTTTCTTCTCTTTTAGAAGAAAACAAACATAACCCCAGGTATTTATTCAATACAGTGGCTAAATTAACGCAAGATAAAGCCTCAACAAGTGTTGACATTTCCCAACACCACAGCAGTAATGTCTTTATGAACTACTTTACTTCTAAAATCGATACTATTAGAGATAAAATTGCAACCATTCAGCCGTCAGCTACATTATCACATCAGACTGTGCACTATAGATCCCCTGAGGAACAGTTCCACTCATTCTCTACTATAGGAGACGAAGAATTGTATAAACTTGTTAAATCATCTAAAACAACAACATGTATGTTAGACCCTATACCATCTAAGCTCCTAAAAGAGGTGCTTCCAGAAGTCATAGGTCCTCTTCTGACTATTATTAATTCCTCATTGTCATTAGGTTATGTCCCCAAAACCTTCAAACTGGCTGTTATTAAGCCTCTCATAAAAAACACAACTTGACCCCAAAGAACTAGTTAATTATAGACCAATCTCGAATCTCCCTTTTATGTCCAAAATACTAGAAAAGGTGATATCCTCACAATTATATTCCTTCTTAGAGAAAAATGGTATATGTGAGGATTTCCAGTCAGGATTTAGACCGTATCATAGTACTGAGACTGCTCTCCTTAGAGTTACAAATGACCTGCTCTTATTATCTGATCGTGGGTGTATCTCTCTATTAGTTTTATTGGATCTTAGTGCTGCGTTTGACACAATTGACCACAGCATTCTTTTGCATAGACTTGAACACTTTATTAGCATTAGTGGAAGTGCATTAGCATGGTTTAAATCGTCCTTCATATGACCGCCATCAGTTCGTAGCAATGAATGAAGATGATTCGGTTGACGAATTTCCGTGTTGACAAAAAGATTGAATCCAAGATTGGGTGAAAATATGGTATAATGAGTGATTTCTAAGCTATTTTTTAAAGGCCGGTCATTTTTGACCGGGAACACCACAAGTGCGACTATGTGCCATATTTTTTACAAAACAAAAGTTTCAAAACAAAATTCCTGGTGAAACATTAGAGTAGACTAGTGTGATCAACATTAGCCATTTTTTTCATAATTTTTTTTTTCATATTTCCAAATTTACTCATAAATTATTTGTTTTTTACTCAAAAAAATAGATACCTACTCTCAGATAAATGATACCCACAATTAATCAGATGCAAACAGAAATATAAAACCAGTCCTTATTGAAAGAGAACAAGTTGACAAAAAGATTGAATCCAAGATTGGGTGAAAATATGGTATAATGAGTAATTTATAAGCTTTTTTTTATAGGCCGGTCAAAACACCACAAGTGTAACAAGGTAACAAAACCCCCACAAAAAAGTAAGAAAATTTCCCAAAATTTTTTTTAACTTTAGTTATACCCTTTGGGAACAAAGTCACTAAGTTTCAGTCCAAAGCGATAACATTAACTATTATTTTCGGGAAAAAGAAAATCTCCTCCGTGTCAAATTGACCCGAACACCACATTAGGGTTAATACATTTAAAAAATATTTTTTTAATATTTGTATTTTTGTTTTTATGTTTGAGCTTATATATCTCTATTGTCATAACAGTCTGAGTGATTCTGATTCCTGAACAGTAAACTTTGAAGTGTCAGCTTTGTGAACAAATGTCGATTATGTATCTAGTCAGAAAGAATCATGAGCAGAAACCTTATGTCATTTCTGTCTCCATGCCAAAAAATGGGGGTGACTGGTAAGGGGTTTTAATTGAGGCACCAAATGCCAAATTGAGGCACCGATATTTGTCATTTTTTAATATATCGGCATTGGCCGATAGTGTTATTGGTGCGGTGGAAAGTGCTGCTGCCGCATGTGAAGCACCCCAAGCCAAAACTTTTGGAAGATTCAACAACAGTCCTGGGAGATAAATGTAGTCAGATAATTTCACTCTGTAAATGGGGTGGAGAAGTTGGCAGCTCTTACAAACACTGCAGAATGATTGAGGGCTACGTTACTCCGCCCCGCACACAGACAGCACCGCGCTCGGAGAGACAGCTGTTCTGGAGCTGCCCAGAACGCTGAATCACATTTGTTCGGAAGCATGGTTTGATGCAGACAATAACCAGTTTTCCATCCAACTCATTTGTATTTAGGGATGTTAATATTCAATAATTTCCATGATCGATCGTTGTTTAAATTAACGATCAATTAATAACCTTAATGCTGCAAAATACGTCTGTAGCGGTATTATTAATATGTGCAAAAGCCATTGGAAAAAAAAGCTTTCTCACCCGAATTAAAGGTGGTTTAGTCTGAATAAAATGCTAGTAGCCGGACTGTAAAATGAATAGATGTGATTATGATCATTTGATAAAATGAAGAGAGCGCGCCATACGTTGGAGATCATTTTACTTTGTTGACTGTTTCCCGTCAAGGATACCACTGAATGCGCGTCTTTAAATGTTTTTTTTAAAACGCAACTGCAATTTTTTCAAATGCAGTAGTGCAATGAATCATCATTGATCTGTGATCCGTTCGGATCAATATTTTTATGAAAAAAAAAAATAATTGCGCATGTTCAGTCCACACTCAGTGGTCATGGCGAGCGGAGGAACGGAGAAGCTTGAATGCCACGCGCATTTTGGCTTCCCTGTCAGATGTAATGATGAAGGAAAGAGGTTAGTGTGTAAAACCATGAGGGTGTGTAGAGCCACGTTACGACATCCAGTCGCGCACCCACTTCAGCGAAAAGATTGTGCCAGATCTTTATGAACAGGAGAAGAAAAAAGTTGTGGATGAACTATGCCAAGGATCCTCTGTTGCGCTCACGACAGACGGGTGGACGTCCATGGGGACGGAGAGCTCTGTGATGATAACTGCTCACTTCATCACAGCAGACTGGGAGATGAGAAGTCTGGCTATTATGTTAACATGAAGATATTAATGCCATGTGCACTTTAAGTTGATTTCATATATTTTAATTTAATAATGTTAATAAAAAAGACAAAATGTATGTTTATTTGTCTTGGCCTTTTTTTTTTTTTTTGCTGATCCGAAAAATGATCCGATCCATACGAGGACGAGCGAGCGCGGGTTTGACTAGATGTGTTTGAAGGTTATTGCTCACGTCTCGTTCCGCACATATCCAAATGTTTCCATGTTCGCAATGTATCTGAATGTTAAACTATAATATTATTTATTATTTATTTCTTTAATGTAAACTAGACGGAAAAGATCATCCTCTTCACATGAGCAAAAACATCCTTGGCATAACAGCAGAGTTGACCAGTATACTACAGTCTATTTAAACGGACCAGTGTAACCTTTTAAATGTTTGGTTGACTGTACTTTATTTTAATAATACTTTATTTTTAATAACAGACTGCTATATAAGTTTGAAATTAGAATGCATTTTAGATGTTCTGTGTCATTTATGCCAAAAATAAATGTTGCTGGTTGCTAGTGTGTTTGCAGCACTACTGTTATTTAATTTTTTATATTTTTCAGTTTAATAGATTTTTATTTCTAAAATTGTATTTATTTAAATGTATATGTGGCTTCCTTTCCTCCTTAAGCCACTTCCGTGAGGGAAAGTATGTTTGATGCTACACATGTTTTAACCAGACTTGAAATTTATTGTAACAAAAAGTTGAAAACTTGGAAACAAAACTCTAAATTCAAAAACAAACACTGTGGTGTAATGTAGGTCAAAAAACTGTCTCCCTCCCCCCTTCCCCCTTGCCACAACACTTCCTGTTTAAGATGGCTACCTTCAGGAAGTCCCCAAAAGGGGTGCAATTCATTCCCTTTACCACAGGGGGAAGTACAGACCCTAGCTACATACAGCCGTGACATTAAGTAACATTATTAAAAGCCTTATGGCTCCTACATTCCAGCCCCTTAATTGACGATGAAAAGGCAATTATATAAATTATACATATATTGAGGAGCCATATAAATACATATTACAATGTACTTCAAGATTTTTTTTTAAATGTGTTCACACACACAAAAGTTTCTGAAATAGTCCAATAGAAAAATCAATCAAAGAAAAAGATTCAAAAATAGTCCAATGAAAAAATCAATCAAAGAAAAAGATTCAAAAATAGTCCAATAGAAAAATCAATCAAAGAAAAAGATTCAAAAATAGTCCAATGGAAAAATCAATCAAAGAAAAAAGGTTCAAAATATATCCCCAAAAAATTGTCAAAAGTGGTGATCGTTACCTTCATCAAGAGAGCATGTCAACTCTGCAAGCAACAAAAGTTACTCTTAGGGTTACTCTTGAAGAAGACATTGTGCTGACAAACTGCCTGGGAGCTCCTCAGTGGTGAAACTCCTCCTCCTTCAATCAGTGGTGAACCAGGTGGAACAAATCTTCCAGGTAATCTGAGCTTGCCAGTACCTGGCTCTGTTGTTGTCTTTAGACCGCAGTCAAAGGAGCATTTAAGGCACCACAAGACCAAGGAAACCATCTTTGTCATCAAGGTGACTGTGCAAGACCAAGCCTTCCACAATACTGTGAAGGACAGCCGGTAAGCGCTATATTGGCCATATTTGGCTAGACTGACTTAAGCAGTGCGGTGCTAATGGTACTCTGGGAAACACAAACTCTTTAACTCTTGTTGACTTTGATAGGACTTTTGCAGTGGTATTTGTAACTTCAGATGTTGTTTGTGGGGTATAAAGGAAAAATAAGAAAAGCCAAATTGTGTCAAAGTGCCATCAAGGAATGGTAAATAAAAGACAAACAACTGTTCGCATGGCTGTTTATTGAGTGAAATCCAGTTAAAAGCGTCATGTGGAGGGATTGTCCTTTTCAAGTGGGGAATTGCACAAGGAATAGATCAGAACTTGACAGACATGGCTTATTAATAGGTCTTTCCAGTATGCTGGACTTTGTTTTAACCAAGACACGACGAACATGTCCTCTTTGTCAGGCAAGGTCTTTGTGATCCGTCCCATAGGCCAAGAGTTTCTAGGTGATGTATCATCCACTATAAGAACTTTGTCTCCCGTCTTAAGATTTTTTCACACTTCATGCCATTTCTGCCTCTCTTGCATCAGTGGCAGGTACTCTCTTGTCCATCTCTTCCAAAAAAGATCACTGATATAGTGGACTTGTCTCCATCTCCGTCTTGAATACAAGTCATTTTTTTATGAATAATCCAGGTGGCAGAATCGGTTTTCCTTTCTGGAGTAGGAGATGATTAGGTGTAAGAGGCTCGGGATTGGTGATATCATCAGACATGGTGGTAATAGGGTGATCATTGACTATATGTCACGGTTGGTAAACCGTGATCTCTGGGTTTTGCACTTTGTGGTGAAGTCTGTTTGTTTCGCCTCTACACTGATTAGTTTGTGGGCGTCTCCGTTAATTGTCATCAGCAGCAGCTGTCACTCATTAGTCTCTCCCTATATATTGGCTTGTCTCACATCTTGTGTTTGTGAGAAGTTTGTTTGGTGTATGGTAACTGTCTTATGCTTCTGTGGTGTTCTGGGTCGGAACCTCATCCACTCTTCGCACCTCCACAATCATCACCACTTACCTTCGGCTCGATTTCCCACAGTTACTGTGCCATCCTCTCCTGCTGCCAACTCACCATCACCATCCAGATTACTCACCGTCACCCCACCATCTTGGATTGTCGTCTTCCCAGCATTGTGTTGTACTTTTTGTTTGTTTAGTTTTCATTAAATCATTTAACTCTCACTTGTTTCCAGCTCCTCCTTCACCCAGTCGTCACACTATAGCCTCTACCTCACAGAGTGCTGTCTGTAGTCCCTCTTCATCTAAGGCTTGTTGTTTTAGGATGGAATACAGAGACTTCTTAATCATGCTGACAAGCCTTTCCCATACACCTCCGTGATAAGCCTCTGAGGGAGGATTAAAACTCTTTTGATTCCCTCATTCAACATTGCACATTGGATCTTGCTGTTATCCAGCTGAGTGAGACAATCTCTAAGCTCTCGTTCGGCTCCTACGTAACTAGTTCCGTTGAATGATATAATTTCTTGAACTTTACCTCTTCCACATATGAACCTTCTCAAGGCCAAAATGCAGGAATCTGTATCCAATGAATAGGCCATTTCTAGATGGATTGCTCCTCTTTACCTCAACTGGACCAAAATAGTCTGTACCTACACATGTAAATGGAGGGGAGTCACAAGCTAGATGACTTAGAGGTAGATTGGCCATTTTTTGCTCCATTACTGGTGCATTCCAATGTCTGCATGGCAGGCAGTTCCTGACTACCTTCCGGGAATTGGCATTAACTATCCAGTATTTCTGGCGAAGCTTTGAGAGTATCTGATTTTTTTTTTTTTTTCACAATGACCTGCTGATTGATGAATGTGGTCTAAAAGTAATGTGGACAGATAACTATTCTTTAGCAAAATTACTTGATGTTTCAAATCTTCAGGCATTGACATCTTATGCAGCCTCCCTCCAACTCCAGGATACCATCCATCGGAAAAGGATCGAGTTTGTAGATACTGCTAGTTTTCTTAACAGTATGTCCTTTTTCTCAGAGACGTCATTTCCGATTAAAATGTCTGTTGCTGGTTAAAGCCTACTAACGCCTTCTCTGCTTGCTTAAGATCATCCACTGAAAGCTCTTTATCTCCAAATTGAGTTTTGCTCTCAGCTTTCCTGTCATTGGACCTGGCCGAATAATGAGGATCAATTGTTTGTAGATGAAGAATTGAGTGAGCATCGTATTGTTTTTGGCTCCTTATCCGGAACATCCTTTTAAACTTCAGAATCCATGCAGTAGCCCTTTTGAGGCTATTCCAAGAAGAGAAGTGCTCGATGAATTTGTTAACAATATCAGAGCCTCCTGTTAAAACTATAGTAAAACCATAGCCCTTTTCATCTCAGAGGCGTCACAAGATATGGTCATTTGCTCCTCCGGAAAGCAAGGCCAGTTTGATTCATGTAATGAAAGGAATTCTGGACCATTCCACCATCTTTCTGAACCAAGAAATGAATCGACTGACAGGCCTCGTGATGCCGCATCTGCAGGGTTCAGTGAGCCATTCACATAATGCCACTGGGCTTTCTCAGACAAATCCCGTATTTTGCAAACTCTATTTGCAACGTATGTTTTAAATCATGTGTCATTAAAGATTTATTTTAAGACAGATGTGCTATCTGTCCAGATTTTGTGAGTGGAATTTCAATTTGTCTCTTTAGCATCCTGTCAACACATGTAGCAAGGACAGCAACTGCGAACTCAAGACTGGAAATAGTTACAGGTTTTAATGGAGCAACTCTGGCCTTGCCCAATACAAAGGCCACATGAACATCACCACTGATGTTGGTAAGACGCAGGTAACTAGCAGTACCATACCCTGATTCACTCGCATCACTAAAGTGATGTAGTTTTTATTTTACCGTAACTTGCTGGTTTGATACATCTGCGAATACTTAGTTTGTCCAAACCCTCAAGCCATTCCTTCCAATATTTTGTTAAGTTGTCTGGAATCTTATCATCCCAACCACAACTGATTTGGCAAAGTTCCTGTTGGATTCTTTGTGCAGGAAGAATCAATGGGGCAAGAAACCCAATTAAATCATAGATGGAATTCACAGTAGAAAGTATAGTCCTCTTGGTGGACTGTTGCTCCTTTAAGTTAACTTTAAAGAAAATGGAGTCTGTTTCAGTGCTCCACTTAATTCTAAGAGCTCTTTCCACAGGGAGTTTACCAATATCAAGATTTAACGCCTTCACGTCTTTGGCCTTGGAATTGAGGATAGGACAGAGCGACTATTACTTGTCCACTTTGTCAGTCTAAATCTGCCGTTGGCGCAGACCGCTGTCAAGTCTCGAATCAGGGCAATAGCTGCATCCTCATTGGGTAAGGAAGTTAGGCAGTCGTCAACATGGAAGTTCCTTCAAATGGTACTAAGAAGTTCTTTACCAACACTGCCCTCTTTGTCCTCTGCCGTTTTCTTGAGTGCATAGTTTGCACAAGTAGGTGAAGAGAAGGCACCAAAGAGGTGAACTAACATCCGATATTCTGCCAATGTTTGGCTAATGTCACTGTTAGGCCACCAAAATAACCGCAGAAAGTCAACGTCCTCAGGTGTGACTTTAACCTGATGAAACATTCGTTCAATACCCGCCATAACTGCCACGGGTTCTTGACAGAATCAAAGGATAACTCCTAGGAGACTGTTAGAGAGATCAGGTCCCTGTAGAAGCTCTTTATTTAAGGATGTGCCTTGAAATGAAGATCCGCAATCAAATACAACCCTAATTTTCTTTTTCCTCTTGTGGTACACGCCGTGATGGGGTATGTACCATACTCTTCCGAATTTTCCTGACAGCTGATCTAGTGTCACCTTTTCGGCATACCCTTTCTCCAAGAGGTTACCCATGAATTCCTTTATAATCAGCAAATAACATGTTGTCTGTATGGAATCTCTTCATGAGGGTATTAGCTCTCTGTTCAGGTATCATTCTATTATTAGGTAGGTGAACCTCCTCTTGACCGAATGGAAGTCGAAGTTGATAGTTACCATCTTGTTTAACAACAGAGTCTGCTGGAATTTTGAGGAACATCCTGTCCTCGTCTGAATACTCAGACTTCTCATCACATACCTTTTCAGGAAAATCATGATTCAGCTGACTCCGGATGAGCTGTTCCATGCTGGAAATTGAAAGGGCCCTTACAGGACACCTTTAGTTGTCCATTTCTGTTTATAGATGGGCTTCTGCCCAATGGTCCATTAATTAGCCATCCCAATTGAGTTAGGACGGCATAGGGTCCGTCTTCTTGACTATTAATGACCCTCCATGGCTCTATAAGCTTTGGAACATTCTAAAGGGAATTGTTTTCCCTTTAGAAAATCAATCTTCTCTCCATGAGGCTTTAACGCTATCTGACAACATGCTTCCAATGCATGATTGCCAGAACAGAACAAGCAGGGAGCCTGTAATGCAACACCTATAGCCTCATGGATCTTTATTTCTTTCATACTGGTTATCAGTGGTGATATGGAAGTAGCAAAGCTTTTCTTACTCCCAGACTTGAAAGGACAAGACCCTGTCTCGGCCCTAATGCCCCTAATGAAGAAGTAGGGTCTAGAATATTGCTGAAGAGAGGGTCTTGAAGTATCATTGCCTGTTTTTCAATAAAGGCAACCACGTCCTGGAATTTGGCTCTACTGCGTGTTCTTTCAAGAATGTGACATGCTATGTTTCTTCACCTTTCACATAGTTTATATGGGAGTTTGGATTATATTCAAACTCCCATATAAGTATGGATCTAATCTGTTTAAGATTGGAAGGCAAATCAAGATCAAGCATGTTAGGAGGGTCTTCCGCAGCATTGCAACAGCCTCTCAAATAAAGTGCATAAGCACTAAGCACCTTTCCATCATCGATCCTGATATTACTCCAGCCCAGGGCCTTTTCCATATAAGCACTGGTGATTTGCACTTCATCACCAGAATGACATTTGTGGAGCTTCTTAGCTTTACCATTACCCCTTCTAGTATCTGGCCAGAAGTAAATGGTTCCAGATAGTAAAGTCTATCCCAATTATTGTCTGTATTATCTTCTGCCATGTTCAAAGGCTTGCATGAAAGGGCGAAAATTTAGTGGATCTCCATCGAACACTGGAATTTCTCTAGATGGGAGTAAAGTGTGCTTTTGCTTCAAGACCAGAAGTTCAGCAATGTCATTTTGCCTTCGCACCACATTCGAAACAAATATGAATCTAAGCTCCACGTCTGTGAAAACTAACAGATGGATTTTGAAAAGTTGTAGCAGGATTATCAGATGTTGCTGCTGTCGCCGCCTCAACATTGGACTTTCAATGTGCTACTTGGTTGAGTTTTGGATGTTGAAACAACATTCGTTGCAACGGAGTTTTCGGGATAGCTCCAAGTTGAAATCTAGATTAAAGACCCATCTCTTTAACCTGGCATACACCTAATATACTAATATGCTTTTAATATCCAAATCCGTTAAAGGATTTTTAGGCTGCATTAAGAAGATAAAACGGAACCGGAACTTCACATCACATTTACCTTCTACATCATTAGAAGAATGGCATCTACGCTAATATCTGTCTGTTTCTCTCTTGTTCCGAGGTCACCGTGGCCACCAGATCCAGTCTGTGTCCAGATCAGAGGGTCACTGCAGTCGCCCGGATCCAGTACGTATCCAGACCAGATGGTGGATCAGCACCTAGAAAGGACCTCTACTGCCAGAAAGACAGCGGAGACCAGGACAACTAGAGCCTCAGATACAGATCCCCTGTAAATACCTTGTCTCAGAGGACCACCAGGACAAGACCACAGGAAACAGATGATTCTTCTGCACAATCTGACTTTGCTGCAGCCTGGAATTGAACTACTGGTTTTGTCTGGTCAGAGGAGAACTGGCCCCCCAACTGAGCCTGGTTTCTCCCAAGGTTTTTTTTTCTCCATTCGGTCACCGATGGAGTTTCGGTTCCTTGCCGCTGTCGCCTCTGGCTTGCTTAGTTGGGGTCACTTCATCTACAGCGATTATCATTGACTTGATTGCAAATAAATGCACAGACACTATTTCAACTGAACAGAGATGACATAACTGAATTCAATGATGAACTGCCTTTAACTATCATTTTGCATTATTGACACACTGTTTTCCAAATGAATGTTGTTCAGTGCTTTGACGCAATGTATTTTGTTTAAAGGACTATATAAATAAAGGTGATTGATTGATTTGATTTGAACAAATTCAAAAGATGGCAAGGGTCCTGGTGATGTATGATCCTGACGTCTTAGAGTTCTCGGCACCGTACTTTTCAAGATATTCATTCATTTCGTCCTTCGGTTCAAAAGATTGCTGGGAATTAACAGATCGAACTTTTAAACTTGGACTTGCTGTTGTTGCAGAGTCTTCAAAGACCTTCAGTTTAGCATCGTTTGCAGCTATATCACATTCCAAATTTACTGTTTCCAGTCTCCTATTCAAAGCAGCTTTTTCCATTTCAAGGGCATGGTTTTTGTTTTAATACAGCTTTGCGAGCAAGAAGGTCTGCTTATTCAGCACTTACTTATAATCCTCATTGATGATACAGATGATGATATACTTGAGCTGTGAGAACTACGAGATTTATGTGACCTCTTGGACCTCTTTACTTCATTCATCCTACGTGTGCACACACCAAGCTTTCCCCTACGCATAGAACTGAGGGATCCAATGCTTTGACCAATTTCATCCTTTTTATTTTTGGACATTTCATCAGCCATGTTTGACACAAACAAGCACAATCAAGTATCCAGCTTTCCATAGAATCAACAGGCCACAATGTACACGTAAGCATCAACTTCTTGTACCATGCTTTGATCAAAGCCAAAATTCTCAACCACAGCTCTTAGACATAAGTTCACCCTTGTTTACTCACGCATTGGATGAGTTTCAGAATCCTTTGAAAGCTGTCGATGCCTGCCACACATGGCTTGATCATTCTGAATGTACCCTTCACTGGGCCTACCGCATGCCTGTATGTCCTTCTTGGGAGTTTTCTGACTTAATTTAGTGGCTTCCTTTCCTTCTTAAGGGGGGCGGCAGTGGCTCAGTGGTTCATGTAGGTTGTCTACAAACCGGAAGGGTGGTGGTTCAATCCCCGGCTCCACCTGACCAAGTGTCGAGGTGTCCTTGAGCAAGACACCTAACCCCAGCTGCTCCCGACGAGCTGGATGGCGCCTTGAATGGCAGACACCGCAGTCGGTGTATGAATGAGTGTGTGAATGGGTGAATGTGAGGCAAATTGTAAAGCGCTTTGAATGGCCATATGGTCTGTTGAAAGCGCTATATAAATGCAGTCCATTTACCATTTACCATTTAAGCCACTTCAGTGAGGGAAAGTATGTTTGACACTACACCTGTTTTAACCAGACTTGAAATTTATTGTAACAAAAAGGTGAAAACTTGGAAACAAAACTCTGTAATTCAAAAACAAACAGTGTGGTGTAATGTAGGTCAAAAAACTGTCTCCCTTCCCCCTTCCCCCTTGCCACATCAATTCCTGTTTAAGATGGCTACTTTCAGGAAGTCCCCAAAAGGGGTGCAATTCATTCCCTTTACCACAGGGGGAAGTACAGACCCTAGCTACATACAGCCGTGACATTAAGTAACATTATTAATAGCCTTATGGCTCCTACAGTTTATTTAAGCTTACATTTATGTTCCAACAAACTTAACAAATTCTACTTGATAAATGCTCTAAAACTTATGTAAATGATTGACTTATCGGCACATTTCGGCCATCGGCTGACCCTGACCTCTAAACATCGGCTATAAAAAAACCCATATCGGTCAATCTCTACACCAAACTACTGAACACCAGCACATCTAGTGACCCAAAATGTCTGTAATTTATAACACAACTAAACTGTGCTGACATTTATCATCAAAATAACAGCAGCTGCAGCTCACATCTTCAATGTTTGATCATTTTCAACAACAAATTGTGTACCTTACTGAATTAGTGAAATAATGTAATATACAATAATACACTTTAAAACAATATAATATAATACATTTTCTATGTAATACATACAAATAATTCACATGTGTATCATTTATTTAGCATTATTTCATCATGTCTCACCTCAGTGTCTTGAGTTGACAGTTTGGATCCTGTAGTAAATCACTGAGCTGCTTCACTCCTGATTCTCCAGGATCATTTCCTGTGAGATCCAGCTCTATCAGGTGTGAAGGGTTTGATCTCAGAGCTGAAGACAGAGCTTTATAACCTTCTTCAGTGATACTGCAGTCTGAAAGTCTACAAAGATATAAACTTGAATTGAAAGCAACAATTTGGTTCAAAACATCCCTTCATCCACTACTGAATCATATTATAAAATCAAGATCAATTAATCAATTAGTTATTTTAGTAGCATGAACAAAAAAAAATCAAACTTTTTTGTCATCAGTGACTAGTGTGAGTTATGTCCTCTTGCAAAAACCTTTCTAATCAATGAAGCTGTCTGGACTGAAAAAAAAAGAATCTTCTTTGCATAGTATCCAGTCCGTGTACTTTTGCATCCATTCGTTTTTTTATTTTTTTTTAACCCAGAAATGAAAAATGTGGTGTGCAACCGAGTTCAGATGACAGCGTTCACATCATCCAAATAAACTGAACTGTGATGTCAATCAAACCCTGGTGCAAACCAAAAGTGCTAGTGTGAAAGCACCCTTAAAAAGGGTGGTCTGGGGTATGGTTTAAGTTAACTATGGTACGGTTCACTGCTGATGCGAACGCAAAAAAAAAAAATCAAACTTTTTTTTGTCATCAGTGACTAGTGTGAGTTATGTCCTCTTGCAAAAACCTTTCTAATCAATGAAGCTGTCTGGACTGAAAAAAAAGAATCTTCTTTGCATAGTATCCAGTCCGTGTACTTTTGCATCCATTCGTTTTTTTATTTTTTTTTAACCCAGAAATGAAAAATGTGGTGCGCAACCGAGTTCAGACGACAGCGTTCACATCATCCAAATAAACTGAACTGTGACGTCAATCAAACCCTGGTGCAAACCAAAAGTGCTAGTGTGAAAGCACCCTTAAAAAGGGTGGTCTGGGGTATGGTTTAAGTGAACTATGGTACGGTTCACTGCTGATGCGAACGCAATCGTACTAAATTTATGAAGTGAACCACTATTAATGACGTATTACTTGTGTGTTTGTGTACAGTATTGTTCAAAATAATAGCAGTACAATGTGACTAACCAGAATAATCAAGGTTTTTCGTATATTTTTTTATTGCTACGTGGCAAACAAGTTACCAGTAGGTTCAGTAGATTCTCAGAAAACAAACGAGACCCAGCATTCATGATATGCACGCTCTTAAGGCTGTGCAATTGGGCAATTAGTTGAATTAGTTGAAAGGGGTGTGTTCAAAAAAATAGCAGTGTGGCATTCAATCACTGAGGTCATCAATTTTGTAAAGAAACAGGTGTGAATCAGGTGGCCCCTATTTAAGGATGAAGCCAACACTTGTTGAACATGCATTTGAAAGCTGAGGAAAATGGGTCGTTCAAGACATTGTTCAGAAGAACAGCGTACTTTGATTAAAAAGTTGATTAGAGAGGGGAAAACCTATAAAGAGGTGCAAAAAATGATAGGCTGTTCAGCTAAAATGATCTCCAATGCCTTAAAATGGAGAGCAAAACCAGAGAGACGTGGAAGAAAACGGAAGACAACCATCAAAATGGATAGAAGAATAACCAGAATGGCAAAGGCTCAGCCAATGATCACCTCCAGGATGATCAAAGACAGTCTGGAGTTACCTGTAAGTACTGTGACAGTTAGAAGACGTCTGTGTGAAGCTAATCTATTTTCAAGAATCCCCCGCAAAGTCCCTCTGTTAAAAAAAAAGGCATGTGCAGAAGAGGTTACAATTTGCCAAAGAACACATCAACTGGCCTAAAGAGAAATAGAGGAACATTTTGTGGACTGATGAGAGTAAAATTGTTCTTTTTGGGTCCAAGGGCCACAGGCAGTTTGTGAGACGACCCCCAAACTCTGAATTCAAGCCACAGTACACAGTGAAGACAGTGAAGCATGGAGGTGCAAGCATCATGATATGGGCATGTTTCTCCTACTATGGTGTTGGGCCTATTTATCGCATACCAGGGATCATGGATCAGTTTGCATATGTTAAAATACTTGAAGAGGTCATGTTGCCCTATGCTGAAGAGGACATGCCCTTGAAATGGTTGTTTCAACAAGACAATGACCCAAAACACACTAGTAAACGGGCAAAGTCTTGGTTCCAAACCAACAAAATTAATGTCATGGAGTGGCCAGCCCAATCTCCAGACCTTAATCCAACTGAGAACTTGTGGGGTGATATCAAAAATGCTGTTTCTGAAGCAAAACCAAGAAATGTGAATGAATTGTGGAATGTTGTTAAAGAATCATGGAGTGGAATAACAGCTGAGAGGTGCCACAAGTTGGTTGACTCCATGCCACACAGATGTCAAGCAGTTTTAAAAAACTGTGGTCGTACAACTAAATATTAGTTTAGTGATTCACAGGATTGCTAAATCCCAGAAAAAAAAATGTTTGAACAAAATAGTTTTGAGTTTGTACAGTCAAAGGTAGACACTGCTATTTTTTTGAACACACCCCTTTCAACTAATTGCCCAATTGCACAGCCTTAAGAGCGTGCATATCATGAATGCTGGGTCTTGTTTGTTTTCTGACAATCTACTGAACCTACTGGTAACTTGTTTGCCACGTAGCAATAAAAAATATACTAAAAACCTTGATTATTCTGGTTAGTCACATTGTACTGCTATTATTTTGAACAATACTGTATGTATTTCACTCACTTTCCTGATGAGTGTGACTGACACTTTGCAAACAGAGAGCTGTATATCTCATTTCTGTTTGCCTTCAGCGCTCTTTAGGTCATTTGCAGTACATTTGTTAGACAGACATAACTGCCGTTTTGTACCCAAGCTTTTGCTCAGCAACAGCGTTCCAGACGGCGCTATTCAGCTCGACCAGCTGATGTGCTATCGAGCGGACCGAGCTCTCGTCGCGGGAGGAGAAACCCACGGCAGCGGGCTTTGTGTTTACATCAATGATGCGTGGTGCTGTGATACTGTTGTGATCTGCAAACACTGCTCACCCCTGGTGGAGTTTATGATTATAAAGTGCCGGCCGTTCTATCTGCCGAGGGAATATACTGCTATTCTGCTCATTTCGGTGTACATTCCCCCGTTCAACATTATCAGCAACAGGAATGACGCACTAAATGAACTGTAACAGCACATCAGTGAGCAGCAGACAGCACACCCCGATGCTTTTCTCATCATAGCTGGGGATTTCAACCATGCTGACTTAGAGTGTGTTTCCAAAAATACACCATATTATATGTCTTTTTTTAAACATTCCCTTATTGTATAGTTGTATCTACATTTTATATTTTGATCTAGATTTTTAGGCTTTAATGTTAATGTTATCTGTGTGCACCGGGGGTCTGAGAGTAACGCAATTTCGATTCTCTGTATGTATGTACTGTACATGTGGAAGAATTGACAAAGCAGACTTGAACTTGAACTAAACAAATCTGACTGTTAAAAAAAATAATATATGAAAGTGCAGAGAACAATTTTATGCATATGCTGCCTTCTCCTGTGACGTTGTTACTACCGTATTTTCCAGACTATAAGTCGCACTTTTTTTCATAGTTTGGCTGGTCCTGCGACTTATAGTCAGGTGCGACTTATTTATCAAATTTAATTTGACATGCACTGAGATAAATGAACCAAGAGAAAACATTACCGTCTACAGCTGCCAGAGGGTGCTCTATGCTGCCAGAGATGCTGCTCAGTGCTCCTGTAGTCTACACTGAGCAGCATAGAGCGCCCTCTCGCAGCTGTAGACGGTAATGTTTTCTCTGGGTTCTAAATAAATGCGACTTATAGTCCAGTGCAACTTATATATGTTTTTTTCCTCGTCATGACGTATTTTTGGATTGATGCGACTTATACTCAGGTGCGACTTATAGTCCGAAAAATACGGTAAGCAATCAGGTAAACAGCTGGTGGCAGCGCAAGCAATCGAACTTGGGCTCTGACCAAGCCATCGAACCAAGTGTGTATTGCAGGCTGTAGTATGCACTGATTACTGTTACAGTTCTAAATCACCTTAGAGGACTATTTACACAACTAATGTCCAGTAACTAGGAGAGGATTAAAGAATCCAGAGTCATGGGTCCAAAGAATGAATTATTTTTTCACAATATTAAAGGTACAATTTGTAAGATATTTGCAGTAAAATATCCAAAAACCACTAGGCTAGTGTTATATATTTTGTCCAGGTAATTACTAACAATATCTCTAATATTTCAACTATTTGTAAATCATTAGGAAATATCCAATCTAAACAGTGACACGGCCACCGCGCGAGGACTCGTCTGATGACTTCGTATTTAATCTACTTACGTAAATTGTTGGACTAGCATTTGCTATGTATGTCCAATTATTGTATTTGAATGTACACTAGTGTATATATTTTAGTTGAACAAGTGGTAATTGTTTTCATATTGTCTGATTGATGGCCTTCAGCGGTTGGGTAGTAGACAACAAATCCCATCAAAGCCAAATAGAGGCCTTGTCTCCAGCAGCTCCAGAGACAAGCGCTGCGACTCAGACATCTCACAGGCGTTACACACCGGCAGACATGGGGACTTGTGACTTGGTGACTTGGACTCGAGTCGACTCGAGTCGCTATTTTTAGGACTTGAGACTTGACTCGGACTTGGAAGTTAAAGACTCGGGACTTGACTTGACTTGAGACACGATGACTTGAATGACTTGAGTGTTAATCAAATCATGTTTTCATTTTGAATATAAAATATATAAATTATTTTTTTAAATAAAGTTGATTACTCAGCTGGAGCGCAGGCTGAGAATAGCGTCATGACTGGATCAGGACACTATCATCAGTCATGCCCTCTCTACCTTACACACACCACGCCCACTTAAATCAGATATCACATCACATCAACATGTCAGCCTGAGAGGTTCCCTAGGGTCATCGCTTTTGTCTTCAATAGTTTGCGCCTAAAAACGCGTGCAAAACGCTAGTCGCGCCCCTTTCTACTTCTTTCCAAAGCGCTCGGGCAGAAGTGCTCCTGGGGCGTCTGTCGTTGCTAAGCATCCATGACACGCTCTCTCTCAATGAAGACGCTGAAATTTCAGCAAAGGATAAATTTATTTGCAGCACTAAAAATCGCTCACAGTAGCTCTGCTACTAAATTCATTTCAAAATGGCAATCCATATACAGCTATGAACAGCTGTTCCTTCATCTTAGCTGAGCTTTCAACGTTGATACGAGAAAGGATGAAGCTGATTGGTTAGTTATTGTCACATGACCTGCGGTGCGCTTGCGGCATTGTGAAAAGTTTAGATGTTGAGCGCGTTGCTTCCATTATGAGCGCGCATACCGCGCGCCTACATTGGAAATAACGAACTTGCGCGCACAAAAGACGTGATGTGAACAGCCCCTAATGATCCGCTAGCAGGCCGTCAAAAAAACGCATTCCAGGGGCGGCGCTAGGGTTGGGCTAAGGGGGCATATGCCCCGAATATTTTGTTACCTTGTCTTTCTCATAGAGCAAAACAATTAATCAGAAAAACAAATGTAGCTGCCGCGATTACCCAATCATGACAAGTGCATATTACATACATATATATATATGTGATCTTCCGGTGCGCTGCTCAGCGGCTGCACTGCGTTTCAGTATACTATGTTTTCGGTTTGTTTGTCTAATGTCAAGTAAGTCCGGGTAGGGACTTGTAGGGGAAAGATGAAGGCTAAGAAAAACGTACTCTTGATTTGGATTTTTTGGATGATCAGTTGCTATGGACTATGTTTGACAATGCAATGTTTGACTGCATGTGAAACCCCAAACACATGCGGTGTCACGATGGGTGCACGCCTCTACACTCGGGAGATGTTGCTGGAGCTAAACTTTAAGACAACTCAAGAATCGATAACAGGCCAATATAAGAATCTGTTTGAAAATGTTCCACGTGAGCTGGTGAGAACAAAACGAAAGAAAAGAGGAAGAAGAGGAGGAATTCGGAGCCGATTGCGAAGGAGATTTAAAAAACCACCGCTGCCGTCAATCGTCTTCAGTAATCTGCGTTCTCTGAATAACAAAATGGACATGATAAGATCACACACAAGGTACTGTAATGAATTTCGTGAAGCATCTTTGCTTTGTTTTACGGAAAGCTGGTTGAAGTCTACAATGCCTGACTCGCTTTTCGAAATTCCTGAATTCACACTAGTTCGAGCGGATAGAGATAAAATGTCAGGTAAAAATAAAGGGGGAGGCATCTGTGTGTATATTAATGAGAAATGGTGTCGATCTTATTCAGTAAAATATAAAATATGTGACTCAAATGTGGAAATTCTCGGCATGACCTTAAGACCTTTTTATCTGCCTAGAGAATTTGGTTGTATTTTGTTGTTCGTGGTATATGTACCGCCCAACGGTAAACCATCTCAGGCAGCAAGCCTGATAGCGGACTATGTTCACGAACTGCAACTCAGCTACTCCGACGCACCTGTGATCGTACTGGGCGATTTAAACCAGTGCAAATTGGAGACTTTGTTGCCGGGATTTGAACAGTATGTAAAGACTCAAACAAGAAACAACAACATTCTGGATAAGTGCTTTGTAAATGTAAGGGATGCCTATGTGTCCAAATGTATGCCACCAATTTTAAATTCTGACCATAATGTTGTGCACATGATTCCCGTGTACAGGACTAAACTTAAAAAAAGTAAACCAGAAACGAAAATGATCAGAATATGGTCGAATGAAAGTGTAGAACAACTGAAAGCCTGTTTTGATTGGACAAACTGGGACATTTTTGATGAAGGCTCACTGGACGAAAGAACTACAGTGTTAAATGACTATATCAATTTCTGTGTGGAGCTGAACATACCTACTAAAGAGATTAAAGTTTTTCCAAATAATAAACCATATGTGACTAAAGATATTAAAGAAATGATAAATGTGAGGAAAGTAGCGTTTAAGGATAAAGATATTAAGGTATTTAAACAAACGGAAAGAGAATTAAAAATTAAACTAAAGGAAACAAAAGAAGCTCATAAGAAGTGTCTGGAAAAAGCCCTCAAAACTAATAATACTAAAAAGGTTTGGGACATTATGAAAACTATGTCTGGATTGTCATCTTCAAAAAAATCCATTGTAACTGATGATGAACTTGGTTTTGGGAATGAATTAAACACCTTTTTTACCCGGTTTGAACTAATAGGCAAACAAGACAAATTCATAGAAACAACAGATGTAGTTCTAGCATCATCAGAGAGAATTGTCATTGAGGTTGAAGATGTTAGGAAAATGTTTCAATCTATCAATACAAAAAAGGCTGTGGGTCCTGATGGTTGTAGTGCAGGCCTTTTAAAAAATTTTGCTCATGAATTAGCACCTGTGTGGCAACCAATATTTCAATCTTCAGTCGACACACATGTTGTTCCTGTGATATGGAAGACTGCATACATAAAACCACTACCAAAAATATCATGTCCAAAAAAATGTAAAGACTACAGACCAATAGCTCTTACCTCTGTAATTGTGAAATGTCTAGAGAGACTGTTACTCCATCATTTGGTTATGGTAGTTAAAGATAAATTAGATCCCTGGCAGTTCGCCTATAAGAAAGGCTGTAGTACTGAAGATGCAGTTGCTTCTTTAGTGCACATTATCTCAAAAAATTTAGACAAACCCAAAACAATTGTAAGAACTTTGTTTTTGGATTTCTCTTCCGCCTTCAACACAATACAGATTGACAGACTGGTGTTAAAACTTGCACAGCTGGGGGTAAATCCTTATCTGATTTGGTGGTATAGATCATTTCTCACTGATAGAGTTCAGAGAGTCATGGTAAATAAAACCGTGTCGTCTGAAATCATTACAAATGTCGGAGTACCGCAAGGTTGCGTTAGCTCTGCTATAATTTTTACTTTATATACTGACGACTGTAGAACGGACATGTTTAATCAGTATATTCTGAAGTACTCTGATGACACTGTCTTAATATCTGTGTTGAATGACTCGGATAGTTCTGAGGTTCATCAACAAGGTGTAACTAAATTGATAGAGTGGTGTGACAATAATGCCCTTATCATTAATACAAGTAAAACTGAGGAGATTGTATTCGGGTCTATGGCGGATATAACTCCTGTTTTTATTCATAACGAGACAATTAGATTTGTTAAGACCTATAAATACTTGGGAGTAATTATAGACGACATGTTGTCATGGAAAGATCACATTGATACTCTATGTAAAAAAACAAAGCAGAGAATCTATTTTCTTCGCCGTCTTAGGTCATTTGGAGTAAGAAGGCAGATTCTTTTGTTGTTCTATAGGTCTGTGATAATGAGCTTACTGCAATACTGCAACTCTATTTGGTATAAAAGTTTATCTGTTGCGCTAAAAAACAAGGTTTTTAATCAATTAAAAATCTGTTCAAAGATAGTAGGTCAGCCGCTTGAGAAGCTTTACGATTCATCCTATTATAAGAAGATGCTTAGGCTTGCTAACAATATAGTCTCTAATCCTACGCATATACTGCATAAAGACTTTGAATTATTACCGTCACAACGGAGGTATAGAGTTCCCAAATTTAAGAAAGTGAAGCTGAAAAAATCTTTTGTGCACCAGGCAATCCTTGCACTGAACAAAAACACCTAATCAGAGATCAAGAGTATTGGGACGGTGTTGCGGATGTATAAATGTTGTATGAAATGTATAATTGTACGTGCTAGAGTGAATGTCAATGTAGAATGTATGTTAAATGTTGTAAACATAAATACTGTTATGCAAGAAAAATTTCAGACACAGTCTGACAATAAAGTATAAAGTAAGTAAGTATACATGCATGTGTATATATATGTATATATGCATGTATATATATGCATGTATATATATATATATATATATATATATATATATATATATATATATATATATATATATATATATATATATATATACAAAGTACAGAATATAAATATGATGTATTTTCAGTTGTTTCATACTTTTTTGTTATGTACAGTACAGACCAAAAGTTTGGACACACCTTCTCATTCAAAGAGTTTTCTTTATTTTCATGACTATTGACTATTGTAGAGTCACACTGAAAGCATCAAGGGCTATTTGAGCAAGAAGGAGAGTGATGGGGTGCTGCGCCAGATGACCTGGCCTCCACAGTCACAGGACCTGAACCCAATCGAGATGGTTTAGGGGTGAGCTGGAGCGCAGACAGAAGGCAAAAGGGCCAACAAGTGCTAAGCATCTCTCGGGGAACTCCTTCAAGACTGTTGAAGACGATTTCAGGTGACTACCTCTTGAAGCTCATCAAGAGAATGCCAAGAGTGTGCAAAGCAGTAATCAAAACAAAAAGTGGCTACTTTGAAGAACCAAGAATATTACATATTTTCAGTTGTTTCACACTTTTTTGTTATGTATATAATTCCATATATAATTCCACATGTGTTAATTCATAGTTTTGATGCCTTCAGTGTGAATCTACAATTTTCATAGTCATGAAAATAAAGAAAACTCTTTGAATGAGAAGGTGTGTCCAAACTTTTGGTCTGTACTGTACATAACAAAAAATTATGAAACAACTGAAAATACGTCATATTTATATTCTATACTCTGAGACAGAGAGAGAGAGAGAGAGAGAGAGAGAGAGAGAGAGAGTGTGTGTGTGTGAGAGAGAGAGAGAGAGAGAGAGAGAGAGAGGAGAAATGTAACAGTTTAAATGTTGTATGTAAACTGTGTTTGAGAGAGAGAGAGAGAGAGAGGTGTTCAGAGAGGATTCTGTTGGATGTTTAGCTGTTATTTGTTTTATGGACTCAATGTTGAAAATGTAAAACATTTCAAACACTGTTGGCAGAAGTGAAAAATAAATAATTTTAGGAAGTTACAATTTCGTTTGATTCCATGATGTATTTTACTGAACATGAGTATTTACAATGCAAATCCAAATTATTTTAATTTACTGACAGTTACTTATATCTTGTCTTTTAACTTTATTAAGATCAGATTCTGCAGGTAAAATAACAATATTAAGGTGACTTGACTTGGACTTGACTTGACATAGCTTGTGACTTGACTTGACTTGCCCAAGAAAAAAATACTTGGGACTTACTTGAGACTTGAAGATTAAGACTTGAGACTTACTTGAGACTTGCACATGTGTGACTTGGTCCCATCTCTGCACACCGGATGTGTCAGCTGTACTCTATTCTGATGTTCAAGCTTCAACAGTGAATCTAATCACTAGTGCACAGTCAAAAGTTCACTTAAAGAATGAACAGTTGCATCAATTTATCTTTGAATGAAGTTGATTGAAAAAAAACTAAGCTGCCAATCTTCCAGCTTAGTGTGAAGTCAGGACACACATTTGTCCCAGATTATTGTTAAGCAATTTTTCAGCTATTGTTCAGCATGTTCACCTCCTCGTCTGAGACCAGCCACGCAGAGAGCTGCTGCAACAATCGTTTGCATAACCAAAGAATTTATGCACAAATTGTCAGAAACTGTCTCATGGTATGGACAGGCAAATGTTATGGACAACGAACATAGTTGCATTTTATTGATGGAATGTTGAATGCACACAGATACTGTGCGAGATCCTGAGGCCCAGCATGTTGCAGCATGATAATGCACGGCCCCATGTTGCAAGGATCTGAACACAATTCCTGGAAGATACTGATACTGACTGATACTGACTGGTTTTCAGACACCCCCATACCCCCCAATGCAGTAAAACAGTATTATTGTGGCCAGTCTAAGGCACACCTGTGCAATAATCACACTGTATAATCAGCATCTTGATATGCCACACCAGTGAGGTGGATGAATTATCCTAAAACAATATTTGAAAGAAATATTCCTTTTGTGTACATGCTGCTGTGAGCCCACAGAAAACCCACTTCTGGAGTATCGAATGGCTTAAAAAGACTTACAATATGTGCAAGTGATTCATTTTTGTGATGATGCAACAATGACCTCATTAGGTAATTGACAGTTCTGTCAACTGTCCCAGAATGTGAGTGAAAGTCCAGCATCGCAGCATGGAGCAGCTCTTTTAGTGCGGATGAGATTGTGCCGATGAGACGCCGCTTTGAGAATCACTATTTGAATCACTCACGCTGTTCTCAAATGACAGATTTAATCTGATAGTTTGTGTGGATTTATTTACTCATCTATATTGATTTGAATGTTTTGTAAGAATATCCGGTAACTGGTATTGGATCGGTATCTGTATCGGCCAATACGGAATCGGAATCGGTATCGGAGGTGAAAAAAGCCGATCAAAGCATCCCTACTGCAGACTGTATATTTAATGCAAATGCAGCATTTTTTGATTTGATAACTGCACTAACACCTATCACAGTGTCAGGTTCATTTTAATTAATTGTGCAGTCCAGATGAGAAGTATCAAATATTTTCAAATTTATGAAACTGTGGTGGGTCACTAGAGTCTGGGTAATTAATGGGATACACTTTTAAAATACTTACTTCAGCTTTTCCAGTCTACACTGTACATTTTCAAACAGAGTCAAGATGATCTTCATTCCTGGGTTTCCTAGTTTATTCTCACTCAGATCCAGCTCTGTCAGATTTGAAGGGTTTGAATTTAGAGCTGCAGCCAGAACATGACAACCTCCTTCTGTGATACAGTTGTTCTTCAGACTGCAGAAAGAGAAAACACTTGAAAAACAAGTATTAACACAATAACATTGTAAAAAAATACTATTTAAAATAATAGTTTTCTATTTTACTTTAAAATATTTTTCTGTGATCAAAGCTGAATTTTATCAGCCATTACTCCAGTCTTCAGTGTCCTATGATCCTATAGAAAACATTATAATATGCTGATTTAATATCAGTGTTAGAAACAGTGCCTAATGTTTATTTTATATCTTTTATACTTTTTTCAGGATTTGTTGATTATAAAGAAGTTCTTTATATATGTTATAACAATATCTCTTTACCATCACTTTTTTATCTATTTGACACAAACTTGCTGAATATTACAGGTCTTTTTTTGTTCAAATAAATGCAGGTTTGATAAGCATAAAATACTTTATTCAAAAACATTAAAAATAGTAATGGGTCCAGACATTTGACTGTACTGTAAGTACATATTAATTAACTTAATAAACTTACTTACTAAGGTAAATTGTTTTTTGTTTGATGAAGATGTTATTGTTGTTGTTATTTTGCTCTTTTATTCAATTTATTCACAGTTCCAGAATACCACTTCAGTAGTTGAACATAAGTGCTTTTATCATTTTTTTCCTAGCTGTGGAATGGGCAGGATTTCCTCCAATTTAATCAATAGTGACTACAGATATATTCATATCATTACACTGTAAAAAATCCAACTTACATTTTGTTTTGCACACTCAGTTTTTAAAGTCAATTCAACAATTTAACATTAAAAAAGTTGAGATAACACAGAAATGTAAGTTGAATAGGAATTTAGATCAATTTGTTACACCAAATTAATATTTTAAGTTAGAACAACTAACAACTTTAAGTTGGTTATTAGTATTGCCAACAAAGGCTGATGAGCATGCGCAGTTCGAATACTTTTTTATAAACGACGCCATTTTATTTTCTCCTGTTTCATTTTCGAGTCACCTTAAGCGGCCTCTGTTTACTCCCTCATTGTGATCGCTCTGGTAAGTGTAGTTCTATGTGTATCAATTCACGATATGATTTAAATGAAATTTGTTCACAATATGAACATCTTTACAACGGTGTAGGTGGCGGCAAGTTAGTCATTTCAGTTTTCCTGCTTTGTCTTCGAGTTGCATGAGAAGGGTCAGACGAGTGCAAGTTTTTTTTCCCTCGACAGTGCAATCGCTCTGGCAGGTAATGTTCTCTGTAGGCTATGAGAATAATTAACAGTAAGGTCTGAATGGTATTTGTTCACAATATGTGCTTCTGTACAACTGTTTAGGTGGCTCCAAACTGGTCAGTTTAACCTCTCCTGCTTCGTCTTCGAGAAGTCTTTAAGTCATTCGACGGCTTTTTTTTCTGACAGTATCATGACTTAGGTAAGCACTGTTTTATATATATTAAGTAAAGGGATTTATTTATTGTTAAGGATATAGAGTTTTCTTTATTTGTTTATAACATGTTCATTTTGTACAGTTGTGTGGGTGCCTTTGAGTTTTGAATAAGGTTATTTAAGTTATAAGTGTATTAATTTTTTTTTTAAACAAATGTAACCGTATAAGATAAGCTTGTGTGTTTTCGTCTCAAAGATGTATTTTCTTCTTTTAACTTCTTTTAAATTTATGTGCTTATGTTTGCTTGGCGTGCTATAAATCTGTATGTTTTAAAAATGCAAATAACTTAAGAGCTATTTTAAAGTTTAAATTCATAGTTTTTTTTTTTGATATTCGTGTAACCAACTTGCTTGCTTTTAGATAGTACTTTAAAGGGATAGTTCACCCAAAAATCATAATTATGTCATTAATAACTCACTCTCATGTCATTCCAAACCTGTGAGACCTCCATTTAAGATATTTTAGATTTAGTCCGAGAGCTCTCAGTCCCTCCATTGAAGCTGTGTGTACGGTCTACTGTCCATGTCCAGAAAGGTAATAAAAACATCATAAAAGTAGTCCATGTGACATCATAGGGTCAGTTAGAATATTTTGAAGCATCGAAAATACATTTTGGTCCAAAAATAGCAAAAACTATGACTTTATTCAGCATTGTCTTCTCTTCTGTGTCTGTTGTGAGAGAGAGTTCAAAACAAAGCAGTTTGTGATATCCGGTTCACGAATGAATCATTCGATGTAACCAGATCTTTTTGAACCAGTTCACCAAATCGAACTGAATCGTTTAAAACGGTTCGCGTCTCCAATAACTTGTTTAATGTGACTGACACTCCCTCTGAGTAAGAATAAATCAATATCCCGGAGTAATTCATGTACTCAAACAGTACACTGACTGAACTGCTGTAAAGAGAGACCTGAAGATGAACACCGAGCCGAGCCAGTTAACGAACAAAACACTGACTTGTCGGTTTTCGGATCACCAGTAGTTATTTCGGACAGTTTGATTCAATAAACTGGTTGAAGAAAACGTTACACTGGTTCTTTTGCGCTCAATGTAATGACGTCATTGGCGACGATTGCAAGCCTTCGGTTTACCCGCACCCATAACATTAGCACAGAATCAGTTCAGAATCAATCACCAAAAGAATCAGTTCAGTTCAGACGCTCTGTGTGTCGGTCTGCTTCACGCTGAATCACACATGCGCAGTATCATCAGCTCCTCGGTTCACGAATCGGACGCGTCTGACAGAAATGGTTCTTCACTCATGAACGAGTCAGTCTATTGTTCATTATCTGGCTCAGCTCGGTGTTCATCTTCAGTTCTCTCTTCACAGCAGTTCAGTCAGTGTACTGTTTGAGTAAATTAATAACTCCAGGATATTGGTTTGTTTGAACTCAGAGGGAGTGTCAGCCACATTAAACAAGTTAACAGCTTAAGTCATTTGTGGATTAATGCCTATTGGAGACGAGAACCGTTTCAAATGATTTGGTTCGATTTGGTGAACTGGTTCAAAAAGATCTGGTTACATCGAATGAATCGTTCATGAACCAGATATGACAAACTGCTTTGTTTTGAATTCTCTCATAACAGACACGGAAGAGAAGACAATGCTGAATAAAGTCATAGTTTTTGCTATTTTTTGGACCAAAATGTATTCTTGATGCTTTAAAAAATTCTAACTGACCCTCTGATGTCACATGGAATCTAAATCTAAAATATCTTAATCTGTGTTCTGAAGATAAATAGAGGTCTTACTGGTTTGGAAAGACATGAGGGTGAGTTATTAACTATTGAGTTGTGAACTATCCCTTTAAGTTATATTATATTGTTCTCCAGCAATTAATTAATCTATCCCTGGTAGTAAAAAAATAAAATAAAATTGTATGTTGTTGCCAAAATAATTAGTTCTAACGTTATTTTGTGTTTTTTTTTTTGTTTTTTTTTTTGGATTAGGTTGATGCAGTGCAAGATATGCAGATTTGAACACCCTGCCCAGGAGGTCCTTTTGAAACATGACCAGTTGTGCCACTACCAGGGAAGATACTACCAACTACCCTGCCTCTACACAGATTGCACCTGCTCCTTTAAAACCACTGGTTGACGTCTCACCTTTTAAGATCACACAAGTGCTTATCTTCACGTGAGAGTCACTTAACATTGAATGGTGAATTGTGTGACTTTAAGGAAATTTGTAAAACTCCCTATTACTCCAAACATATAAGGAGCCATTTAAAAAAACTTTAAGGTGCCCTTTTAGCCAGTGTGGTTTTTGAAACATCTGATTTCATCATCCAGTGGTCACAGAAGTCAAAATCATTGCAGCTTTTCCATTACAGACTTTAAAGCAAATATCATTATTCAAAATGCAGAACCAAAAGACAGCGAGCCACAAACTGTTGTTATGCACACACTTTTATCACCATTGCAGTTAATTTTATATTGCTTGTGATAGATATGAAGGACAGATATGGAAGCCAATACATTTTTGACTGGACCCGTTGTTATTTTTGCACATTATTTTGGACTTGAATTTTGTGATAGTTAATTTAATTGGGAAAGCATTAAATAAAAACTGTGTAGAAGTTTTTAAATTTTGCAACACAAATGTGACAAGCTCTTAACTTGAAAAAAACTTTCTATTGTAATTAATTTTATTGCGAATGAAATTACTTGATTTGGTTTGTGATTTAAACTTGCTGTTCTACAAAAAAAAAAAAAAAATTATCATATTGATAAAATAAAATAAAAAAATTGTGATTCTGTCCATTTAAATATTTTTTTTGAAGACCAATGTTATACTGAGTAGCGTTTAACAAATTAAATCACTCATATTGGATTGGCAGTTTTGTGCTGAACTTTAAACTGCTTGACTAAAACCTAAAGTTCTGAAGCTGCACTGTAAAAAACAAAACAAAAAAAAGTTGAGAGCTCAAAAACCTTTTTGAAGTTTTTTGAACTTTTTTTTTAAAGCAACTTCAACTATCAGGTTTTGTAAACAACTAATTGACCTTTAAGTTGAGTAAACTCAAAAATCTGTTGAAGCTGGTAGCCTCAAGCATAAGTTGGGCAAACTTAAAATTTTAAGGCAACAAACTTCAGCAGATTTTTGAGTTTGCTCAACTTAAAGGTCTATTAGTTGTACAAACTTTTGTGCATGTTTAATCAACATAATATATTAAGTATTGGCAGCGGCAAATACCTTGTTTTATATTTAATTTGATGACATTAATGTTATAAGTTGAGATTTACAAAAAATATTTTAACTGATACTATGTAAGATGAATAATGCTGTAAAAAAAGCACCTTATTTTTTTGAAGTGTTAGCAAACCAAATGTTATTGCACTTTTGTGCATATAGCAGGAATTTAAATGAAAAAAGTGCACATTACACTACTCTTGAATGCATTAGGGAATTCTGTGCACAATGCGATTAATCACAGACAATCATGCAATTAATTGCGATTAAACATTTGAATCGGTGCCCAGCACTAATAAAAAAAATTATATATATATATATATATATATATAAAGTGAAAGTCGTGACTTGGAATTGGTGCTCTGCATTTAGCCCATCCAAGTGCACACACACAGCAGTGAAGAAGTGAACACACTGTGATCACACACCCGGAGCAGTGGGCAGCTATAGATCCAGCCCCCGGGGAGCAACTGTGGGTTCAGTGCCTTGCTCAAGGGCACTTCAGCCATGGGTATTGAGGGTGGAAGAAAGCACTGTTTATTCACTCCCTCCTCCTACAACTCCTGACAGCAATGAGACTTGAACATGCGACCTTCGGGTTACAAGTCCAACTCTCTAACCATTAGGCCACAGCTGTCCCCTCTGTATATATATATATATATATATATATATATATATATATATATATATATTAGGGCTAATTTAATGTGCTAATTAGATTAATTATGGAGAAAAATAATGTGTTAAAATTATTAACGCAATTTAACACACTTTCCCCGCCCCAGACCTATGTGGATCATCTTACATTTCAAACAGTCGCATGATCAGACAACAACTTACTGCATGATGGAGCCTAGAGAATATCCCTAAAATTCAAGATATGGGGCAAAATGCCTGTTTGAGATTGTGTCTCATATTTACATCTCATAGTTAAGAAATATCACACGAGCCGTAGGCTAAGTGCAATATTACACGAGTGCAAATGTGATACTCATCTTATACAACAGTTCATTAAGAAGTTAATATTGTGTTATTTTAGACACAATGTTGTCTGTTTTGCTCAGTTTTGCCAACCAGAAGATAAAGACAAATCAGAACCGTTCATCGACGAGCAACCCACAGAGGAATTTCATTTCTTAATTCACGTTTTGAACGAATTTGGTGAACCATTTGTCACTTTGAACCATTGGCCATAGTCCCATTGGATTTGAAGACAATAATTTTAAATAGTAATTATTTTCATAGTAATAATAATAAAATGAAGAAAATTAATTAAGTTATAGATAATTTATAGGTCCAAAAGAGTATATGTAATACATTTTTCAAACAAAATATTTCTTACTGAACCTACTTTTTTATCTCTGTTTGACGCTTTGCACAACGACTTTAAATTATCTTTTCAGATTAATTTCTCAAAATTTGATGTGCGATTAATTAGATTAATTAATCACCACATCATGTAAATAATTTGATTAAAATGTTTATTTTTTTATATATATATATATATATATATATATACACACTCACAAATCAGGGGAAATAGAAAGAGTACTACGCAGAAAGAAAATTATTTTCTAGTTAGTTGGAGCTGAAATTATAAATGTTATATTAGAGCAGTAATATAGTATCATCAGCAGAATTTAGAAGATACACACATCTGAGATCCTTTATTTGAAACATTAAAAAATATTTTAGAGTGTCTGCTTTTTAACTTTAAATATATACTTATCTGCTTTTACTTTTGCAGCTGTATGATTCACCTAATTTCCTTAATATACTGTAAATACATTATAATAACTGAGAACAATACTCACATCAGTGTGTGGAGTGTACAGTGTTTATCCTGCAGTAGAGCAGCGATCTGATTCACTCCTGTGTCTCCTAGTTTACGTCCAGTGAGATCCAGCTCTCTCAGGAGTAACGGGTTTTTACCCACAATTCCAGTCACATACTGAAAGGCTTCATCTGCAGCAGGGATAAAACATATGTGAATAAAGCACCATTTCCATCCAACGAGTCAAAGATAACAAAACAGTCACTTCCTGGTACACTGGCACTAAATATCACCAAGAAATGTAGGAGAAACCACTTAATATAATAATTTTCATATATGACAAGTTACGTGGCCTCAGAGTCAAGCAGAGAACACAATTACTTTCGGAGGTGGATACCAGCTGCTTGGGGACACAGTCGAGTAAGACAATAATACAGAAATACTTTGACGACAGACTTTATGGACAAGTTAATGCACAATTACCATTTTAGATTGACAAACTGTGATACTGTATAAAATTCAACAAGATATAAAAATTATCTGTGGGGTATTTTGAGCTAAAACTTCACATACAAACTCTGGGGACATCAAATAATTTATTTTATATCTTGCAAACAGGGGTATAATTAAGTCACCATTAATGTGACATTTAATTTGACAACAATATAGCATGACCACTTTTCTATCTACCGTAATGTTTTTTGTTTGGCTCCTGAATTATTCACTCCTTTTCCTTTGTATTAAACTGTAACAATGTGAGAAAGACAGCATATACTGAACACTTATGGTCTCTTCAGCCAATTTACTTTACAATAGTTAAATACTAGATCTCATGAATAATTCACTGGAATGCAAGAAGAATCTCTTGTTTTCCTTCCCAAATCCTAGCATCTTTTTCTTTTCTTTTTTTTTTTCAAACAAATGCTTTAAAATATAAAGTAGATGTCCCTTTCTTTTTCCTTCTAATGTCTATTGGCAAAAAAACACTATAAAAGCACTTTAATATTTTTTTCAATTCTTTCCTTCAGAGATAAAAGCAATAATTTTATTATAACATTCAAGAAGCACAAAGTCACTTTTATGGACTTTTTCATTAACTTTTTCCTCCTGGTGGAATGACCTGCCCAACTCAATCCGAGCAGCTTAGTCCTTAGCCATCTTCAAGAATTGACTAAAACACAAAGTTTATTTTCGTTTATTATATAAATAACAAAAGCAAAAAAAAAACTCTAACACTAGCTTGCTCTATTCTTTTTCTATTCTATCTGTTTTCTTTTTATTTATTATATTATTTTAAATCCCATGCTACGTGTACTGTGTTAAGCTAACTGAGACTTGTTGTAGCACTTATATATCATTGCTCTTTTTGTTGTTTTTAATTGCTTCCACTGTCTTCATCTGTAAGTCGCTTTGAATAAAAGCATCTGCTAAATGAATAAATGTAAATATTTTTCTGCCGATAATTAGTTTTTTTTTTTTTTTTTTTTACTATTTTCATCTTCTGTTTTCAGATACAAAGCTCAGAAAGGACAAATGGTGAATCTTTATGCTTTACCAAATTATTAGAAACATAACTTTGAATCAGATACATTCAAATTATTATTAATTATAACTCCTTAATTATTCTTTCAACCACATAAACTCCTGAAAAAACCTATAGTGCAATAAAAGCATTGTTTACACTGTTTGACATTGTTGTCAAAATGAGTTGGTTATTGTTTTGACTTACAGTTAGTGTGCTGAGCCTCTGTATAAAGTTCTGTATAAAGTTCAAATGAGTTTCTGTATAAAGTTAAAAGAATCTACCTCTTTCTTTCTCCTCTTCTTCTCTTCTTTTTCGTTCCTGTTGTTTCTGTTTCTCCCATTCCTCTTGTTGTCTCTCCATCTCCTCACGTATCTTTCTCTCTTGTTCCTTTCTTTCTTTAATCTCTCTTTTATATTGTTCTTCTCTCTCTCTAAATGCCTCTTCTTTTTGTCGTTCCTGTTGTTTCTGTTTCTCCCATTCCTCTCGTTCTCTCTTTAGCTCCTCTCGTATCTTTCTGTCTCGTTCCTCTATGTCTTTAATCTCTCTTTTATATTGTTCTTCTCTCTCTCTAAATTCTTCTTCTATTCTCTTTTTCTCTTTCTCATAATTCTGTGTTTTTTTCTCCATCTCTATCTTCATTCTCTCTTTCTCTTCTTCGTGTTTGAACTGAAGTTCTTCTTCCTTTCTCTCACTTCTCTCTCTCTCTAGTTTAAGTTTCTGATCATATTCATCACGTGTTTCCTTAACTATATTTCTCCATTTCTCTTCCTCTTCTTCTCTTCTTTGTCTTTCCTGTTGTATTTGTTTCTCCCATTCCTCTCGTTCTCTCTTCAGCTCCTCTCGAATCTTTCTTTTTTGTTCCTCTCTTTCTTTAATCTCTCTTTTATATTGTTCTTCTCTCTCTCTAAGTTCTTCTTCTTTTCTCTTTTTCTCTCTCTCATAATTCTGTCTTTCTTTCTCCATGATCATCTTCATCTCTTCTTCTCTTTCCCTGACGCTCTCCATCAGTATATTCTTCTGTATTTCTCTCTCCATCTCTCTGAACATCTTACATGAGTAGTAACTCCCTCCGTTCTCTTTCACCATGTTGTCTATCTTCTGGAGTAGTTCAGTCACCTGTGTTTGGTCTCTAGTCTCTTTATTATTGAACACATGGAATCTGTTTCCACACTCATCAATCAGGTTTTTAAGGCCAGATCCAGGATCTGCCAGATACTGTTCAATAGTTTTTTCATTCAGATCATCTCCTCTGGTGAAGAGCACTATGGTGTACTTTAATGAGTTTTCACCAAACATCTCTTGAATGATCTTTACTGATGTTGCTTCTTCTTCAGTGAATCGTCCGAGTGGTATCAGTAAGAGAAACACATGTGGTCCAGGCAGGATCATAGAGATACAGTTGCTGATTTCTCTCTGGATTTCTTCATTACTGAGTTCAGTATCAAACAGTCCTGGAGTGTCGATCATAGTAATGTGTCTGCCATTGATTTCAGATGTTTCTCTCTGACACTCTTTAGTAACAGATTCTTCAGAAAAGTCTGATATGAAAACTTCTCTTCCTAAGATGGTGTTTCCAGTTGAACTCTTCCCAACTCCAGTTTTTCCCAGAAGAACAATCCTCACTTCATCTTCTCTTTCTCTTGAATCTAAAGATATACAACATGGAGAAACATTATGTGATAATCATGTTGTTTCTCTGCATTTAATTTTACTGTTTTGTCTCACAAATGTGTGTAGACTTCAGCAATCATGAAAAGTGTGTTTAATTAATGCAGATTTTACGGTCATTACCTTGTGACTGAAGCCACATCTTTAATGAGTTCATCAGTTTCTCCATCTGTGTCTCCATCGATGTCTCTGTGGAGAAACAAATAAACACTGTTTGACTAAATAATCTGCTCCAATTTCTCCAGCAACACAGACACTTGTGTGTTTGGACCAATCATGCGGATCATAGTGTAGCACATTATTAATGTGGTAAATATTATCTGGATCTTCTCTAATTCTACTTTGTCTTCATTAGTAAAGAGACTAAGAAAACAAAAATCTTGCCTCATGCTCTCAAATCTCTTTTTTTTCCGTATATTAAAACCTGACCAGTCATGATAACATGCTAGATCCAATTAGTTCATGCCCAGTTTCTCATTGCTCTTCTGCTCTTTCTATGTTGTTGAGTGTGCTAGGCTTCCAGCTATATGCAAACAAAGAAGTTCTCTCATGTATAATGATTTAAAAAGCTACAATTAAAGATTTGGTATATATTTGGTATCTGAAATATATCTCTGTTTGTTTTCCACAGAGGAAATAAATCATAGTTAATTAATAAACCATTGGTTTGTTATATCGCCCTTTTTCCTTATATACCCGATATGCCGATGGTTGTTAATTGAGGAAAAATCATCTGATAAATATCGTTGGCTGATACATTGGTTCTTCCCTTGTGTTGCGGGAGAGAGGAAAAAGGAGTAGCTGCTTTAAAGGGATACTCCACCCCAAAAAGTACATTTTTGTCATTAATCACTTACCCCCATGTTGTTTCAAACCCGTAAAAGCTCAGTTACATAAACTCTTCTTTTCGCTACGGCTCTCTGTCAAACGAATCGTTTGATATAACCGATTCTTCTTAGTGAACCCGATGAACCAGTTCACCAGATCATACTGAATCGTTTGAACCGGTTTGCGTCTCCAGTAAGCATTAATCCAAAAATGACTATAAGTTATTTTCTTTTTAAGAAACTGTGACTCCATGTTGTTTCAAGCTCATCATTCTGCACACAGGATGCACATTCTGTGCAATCAAAGATTATTTTATTCTGGAAACAGATGCCAGTAACTTCAGAATCAGGGATGTGCTGTCTCAACCGCAACAAGGAGAGGAGCACCTACTAGAAAATGGACGTCGGAGCCTGATGCCAACCCGTGTTAATTTTGACAGTAATTTTTGATTTAGTCTTAGTCTTTAGCTTGACACGTAAATGCTTAATAGTCTTAGTCACATTTTAGTCATTTGAGTCTTATATAGTTTTAGTTGATACTTGTAGTCATTACTTTTAGTCAAGCTGCAGTTAACAACATATTTTTTTATGTAGTCTTCAAACAAAAATAGTCATTAATTTTTCTCTCTTTAGACCAAATCAATTAAGCTTATGATAAATTTGAATCAAGGATTGAATTTGGAACAACATGAATAAATGACAATTTTCATTTTGTTATTTACGTGAGATACGCTACACGATAGACATTTGTACTTCTGTATGTGTATTTGAGCACTGTCAACTGATCGCTATTGCTAAAACACTATTAGCGCAATTCCGCCTACCCACCTTCACTAACTTTAAGTTAAGCAAAAACAAATGGTAACTCCCGGGAAAAACAGGACATCTGGTCACATCATTCCTACCCTTTCGGGTGCTAAGGCCATTGTTTCAGATCGCTAGTTCGCTTTTTGGTAGTCTATCCATTGACTGCGGCTCCCATACTGAGACTAGATATGCGAATGCCTCTTATCCGATTGCAATCCAATGATGGACACACATTTTCAAGGACAAGACAGTAGCCTATAGGATGTATTTTGAATGTTCGGTGGACCTCGGATAACATTATAGTCCCGTCTCATTTTGTTAAAGAAGACACAGCATATATTTCGTCATAGTTTTCATCATCAGATATTAGTTTTATCTCCGTCAACGTATCATCTTCATCACAAAAAATGTCATCTTCGTTAACACTGACGCCAACTGAACAGAATTACTGCACCACACTGGGAGAACTTTTAGCGGTAGTGGAGTTCACAACACATTTCCATCAGTATCTGCTGGGCAGATCCTTCACTGTACGCACAGACCATAATAGCCTACAGAGGCTAATAAGAATGAGAGAACCGGAGGGATGTGGCTCGAGAAGCTTGGGGAGTATGACTTCAAAGTTGTTCATCACCCTGGGCGCTGTCATAAAAAAATGCTGATGTGCTTTCCCCAAGGCCATGCCGATCAACTTTCCCAAGCAACCTTAAGAATCTCATCTTGATTAGCTCTCAGCTCTGTCACCAGGCAGTCCAGTGTGACAACAAACCTATAAATAATGAACTTGCAGCTGTTACCACGGAGTCTTGTGGGGTTAGTACAATCTGCCATCATTGCCTGTACTTCTTCATTCTCTGGGTGGACTACTGAAGAACTGAGTACTGCCCAAGCAGCGGATTCTGATATCACTTCCATCAAAAGGTGGATGAAGGAAAGCATGGAACGACCCTCTTGAGAAGATGTGTCACTCTACAGGCTGGCAATGAAAGCCTGTTGGAGTCAGTGGCAAAGACTGTACCTAAAGGATGGCATTCTGTTACGATGTTACTACCTAAATGAGGGCCCTGAGTTTTACAGTCATATTATCCTGCTGCGAGTTTTCCGGAAAGATGTCATGCACCAGATACATAAGGATCTGGATGACTTAATGTACCGGATCCAGAGAAACCTTAGGACCAAAGTAAAAGTCGTTCAACATGACATGCTCAAACCATACCATTCTTGGCAACTCCTGGAGGACAGCTGGGTGTTTAAAGACTCAGAAGTTTGGCCACCTCAGGAAGTTCCTGTCCCAGACCTGGGAGTCGATGGAGCTGAACTTGACTTTTTCACGGAGGAAACCAGAAATTCCGGTGGCCCAAACAGTGTGTCGATGACGGAGCAGGACACAGAGGATGTTCAGTGGAGAGAAGGTAGCACGATTCAACAGGATTTAACAGGGACTGTTCTCTGCCAAATCAGGGGTAGGCCGCAATGAGTCAGGAGATCAATTGTACCTCACCTCAATTGTACCTTGCCACAGCCCTGGTTCTGGTTCTCTGACTGTACAACACAGCCCCACAAGCCGCAGTTACATTTGGGATCATTATATTTTAAATGATAGTAATGTCATGATAAAAGGCGCGTTAAACAGGATATGAAACAGCCGACAAAGTAAAATTATCCAAAAAGTAGCCTAACTACAGCGCACACTCTTCATTTTATCAAATGATAATCACATTTATTTATTTGACAATCCTGCTACTAGCCTTTTAGACTAAAAACCCTTTTATTTTGGCTGAGGAAGCTGGCTTTTTGAGTGCCATTTGCACATCCTGTCATTTGATTAATTAAACGACAATTGATCACAGAAATTATTTTAAAACCAAAACAAAAGAGATTTGTAAAAATCTCATGGAGTCACAAAGTGACCCTCATTTTTCTCCCTGTCTTTTTCTGTCTCTTGAAGGAAAAAATAGTTCATGATCATACTCTTATTGCTTTATTATGAAAAATAATGAGTAACAAACCTCCTCCATCACTTCCTGTTTTTGTGTTCTCACTAAGGTCAGATTCCTGATTCTTTCCCAGCAGAACATCACTAACTGAAAAGAAAAATCAATAAAAAAGCACAGCACAATCATCAGTGAACAATATAAACATTTAAAAAATCCTAGAATTAGCAGATTTAACACAAGACAAGAAGTAATGTTTAAAAAAAAATAACCAGAAAAACCTGTAGACCCAGATCTGTATGGACATGTTTTGTGGTGGTTTTATGGAGGCTTTAGTTTATGTTATGATGCCTAATATTTTCTTACACAGCAGAAGTTGGTCTAACTATACATGTAAAAATATGGGGGTCTTTCTCATCAAACAGTTAACCACTGTCCAACATCACATTCTCTGTCAAATAAAGCGAGACATTAACTTGATCAATTTAACTGTTTTGGTAAAGCTGCACATATGTGAGTAATTCACAATCATAGGTTTTTTTTTTTTTTTTTTTTTTTTTAGTAAATCTCAACATATTGGGACTAATCATTATTTTCATTTTAGGGTAACCTCTACTTTTACAGTTACAACACAAAGGCCCGGTTTCACAGACAAGTGTATTTCAGAATTCATTTACTTACTCTTAGGACGATCCAGATCTGGACTGTGTCTGTCTGCTGATGCTAGAGAAGACAAATCACAGACATACAGAGAAAGAGAACAGATGGTTTATCCATTATAAATTATTTATTAAAGCCTGCATGCACTACAAAGCTTTGACTTCACACTGTTTGCATTTACCAACTAACTGAGTTCAGAACAGTGTGCTGCTGATCAGAGATCATTGAGATCAACAATCATTTGATTGGTGACATTATTATTTTCCTTAACTTCAGAACATCTACAAATTTCACTTCAACTCATGATCTATAGCCTACACAAAATATTAATATTAATATCATGGGCAATGATAATAAAAGAAACCTCACGCAGAAGTTTAGTTACTTCCTGGTGTCCAATGGATTAAACATAAATATAAGACTGAAGTGAAATATCATTCAATAAACTAAATGAAGTAAACAACTCTATGTTTGCTAATATTTCATATATACATAATAAATCAATGAAACGTGGCTGCATTTATTCGGATCCAAATAGTTTCTTACCTGACGCCATTTTTACACCTGAACATATCGAAAGAAAATCTCTGATAGAGAGCTGATCTGCACACCTGTTGAGTAATATTCGGTAAAAACTGTTCCCGTGGGTGGAGTTTACGTGAATAATCATTAGTTCTCTTGTTGTTGCGCAAACTAACGAACTGAAATATCAGCGCATGCTCCTCAAATCGCTGGCTTTTAACTGATTATTTTGAACAGGTAACGAAGTGTCTATATTAAGCACTGAATCACTGCAGCAGTGTCAAAACAATGCAGATTGTGTAATATGATAAATCATCTGTAAGCTGTTTTGCTTGATTGATTAATCTCGGAAAGCGACAGGAGAACAAAGTTTGGCTGAAAAAAAAAACATTTGGGTTTCATTGTATGTAATAGTTGTAAAATGTGAGAAACAGTTTTGAATAAGGTGTTCAAATGTTAAACATTATTTACACAATGGATCACTATTCTTAAACATTCATGATGAGGTTGTTTTTCAGTGCCTATATGGTCAAAGAACAAACACAATGTATGCTTAGATATTATATTTATTATTACAGTATTTATTAGTAGTAGTTCTTTCTCAGATTGTCTAAACCGTTTAGCTCTGGATTTGACTGTTAACTAAATGCAATAAAGAAAAATGTGTCCATTTTAAAAAGACAGTTCATTTAAATATAAAAATTAACTCACATATATATATATATATATATATATATATATATATATATATATATATATATATATATATATATATATATATATATATATATATTGACATGTTTAAATCCATTTATTGAATTTCTTTAATCCAGAATTTAATCACGGACGATGTCTACTTTAGTTGTTCTGATGAACAGAATGAGAATATTCAAACTCATAGAATTTATATGGGGTCTTGTGATTAATCTGAATAAATGTCACATTCTAATCGCTGAATGCAGACGCGCTTCTGGGAGAGGTTTGTCTTTGTGAAACTCTGCCCGAGGGTAGTGCTCAAATGAGCTTGACTCATTTTACTCAAATGTTGAATAACAGGATCTAGCACAAGCACAGAATTTTCTGTATTCTTACTTTGTGTTTACTACAGTATGTGCAGAAGTATTCAAGAACGTTTTTTTTTTTCATCTTGTTTTGTACATGATGATACTTGTACACATGACAGTTAATGACTTGAACTTGATTTGGTGAAAATAAACATAAACATTAGGCCTAGTGTGTCCAGACGTCCTGTTTTTCCCGGGACAGTCCCATATTTCAGCTCTATTTTTAGTGTCCCGACTTATTTTGAAAAAATCATGTTTTGTCCCGTATTTCCACATTTCCTCAGGACTGGGTGATCAGAGCAAGTACAGTAAGTGTTCTGTCACGTGAGAACAGCCTAATCAAAGGTAACTAATCTTGTCGTAGTACAAAATTACCATCCAATCACAATTTGTTATTTATTGCAGTAAGTAAATGAAGGAATCAGGTTGAAAGACGATCAATTCGATCATTTCTCCTTGAGCCTTTATTGTCAAAAACACACACAGCTGTCAAAATCTCCATCATGTGCACTATCTCACGTAAATACAGTCGGTTATGGCTTAAGTGACGTAAACAGCTGGTTAAAAACCGGATATATGTATTATTACATTAATTCGGTCTTAAAGGGACAGCATCCTAATTACTATAAATACCTGTCTGTCTCATTAAAGATAATTATACAACGAAAGATGTCAAATTACTTTATACATGTTAAACCTACGGTATTCGAAAGATATTTAATTTGTATCTATTGTATTTGTCTTATGGTTTGTAATTTTCTACTTTATTTTTATATAATAATTATAGATAAATGCCCTCCATAAGTAAAGTAAAGTAAATACAAAATTGTTTTCTCTGCTGTGGAGTCAAGATATTTGCAAATATGATTAAAAGATGAATATGCAATAAAACTACAGAATGTCACATTTTATTATTAGGTCTTTGGACACATACATGTTTACCAAAAAAAAGGACAGCACTTTTAGAGTTCATCCCAATATTTGATGTGAACATAAGTTTTAGAACAGTTAAATGTAAGGCAGATGTAAAAGATATCAAATAAATTATAAAAAAGATTACTTTCAGAGCAGAAATTAAATTCTGAAGAAACAATGATTTTGTTTTATACAACATGTATAAAACATGTCTTCTCTTGTGACACAGAGGCTGAAAAAACTTGAATGTGCTTCAGTAAAGTCTTCTGAATACATGGCAGAACACACAGGACAAGATACCTCACAAACAAATGAAGGAAAACACTTAAAACACAGAAAAACACAAACAAAATGATACTTGGGTGATTACCATTACAGATGACACAATTATGTTATTACATAAACAAACGGAATTATAGTAATTATATATATATATATATATATATATATATATATATATATATATATGATAACACTTTCATTCACAATTGAACAATACTAGTACAGCATTTATTAATTTTAGTTAATGTTAATTTCATCATTTACTTATGCATTAAAACAAATGATTGTTAGTTCATGTCAGTTAATACATTAATGTATGGGATTTTCCTTAGTTGTCAGTTATAATCATCAAAATTAAAAGAAATAAACATTTGAAATATATCAGTCTGTGTGTAATGAATGAATATAATATACAACTTTCACTTTTTTTGAATGGAATTTGTGAAATAAACTTTTTTTATGATATTATAATTATATGACGAGCTTCTGTATATATAAAGAAGAAACCAAACCAATGTATACTTGACATTTGAAGTTAAACTTTTTTTCTTATAAGAATATGACATGCAGTAGCTTTAAACAATGATAAAAATATATTCAAAACATCATTCAATGTTTAAAAAAAAAATCTAATAATCTTAATTACAATTTCAAAGGAACAATCAGCAGTTATGATTTGTCTGTCTTAATCTTATAATATACCATTAACAAGTAAAATTAATTACATTTAATAAGTAATTAATCTGAAAATGAATCTGTACAAAAGATTTGCTATTTTTTTAAAGATAACATTTCTTTCTATAAAATGACACTAAGTATTCCTGCATTGGTCTTACCTTGGCATCCATAACTGCTGAAGGTGAATCCAACTCATTCCCTAACTGTGGATAAAAACAAACATAAAACAGGATCAAATTTGAGAAATCGTTTCATAGTTTCCATACGTAATTATCCATAATTTAAATTACTACTTACATTACCACTACTCCGATTCATTTCTGTCGAAGTAGATGCCACTACTTCATCTGTACGTTCTTCAGGATCCTTTTACCTAAAAAACAGCTGTCAGTTGTGGCTGTATTAGTATGAGTAACACAAAATAATGGTCTTCAGCCAATTAAAATATTAGTATGAATAGCCAAGGTAGACAAACTAAGATAGGTTCAAAAGTAGAAAAATAAAAATAGTTTTAAAGCGGAGATGCTTTTCAAAGGAACAATCCAGTGGACTGATGTGTAAAGTTGAAGTCACAACGAAACAATCACAAATCAACCAAGATATCTTACCAACATCTTTATATAGCCCATTTATATAGAGTCCATTCCTGAATATGTCTCCAATAATAGTTTAGATATCTGCTGGTAATAAACATGCCAAACTCTATTAAGATGAGACTTGCTTGATAAGAAAATCACACTATTAAATATAGTGAGACTAATTATATATAGTGAGCCTAATTAAGCTGAATCAATACATTATTTAAGGCCTGGTTTCACAGACAGGGCTTAGCTAAAGCCCAGTCTAGGCCTTACTTAAATTAGGATATTTAAGCAGGTTTTATAAAAATGCCCGAGAAAGCAACATTATTGCTGTGCATCTTGAGACAAAACAATGACACCAAGATATTTTAAGATGTAGGTGCAAGTTATTTTTAGTCAAGACAGCTCAAACATGCATTTAGTCTGGGACTAGCCTTAAACCAGGGGTAAATCTCAACTATGCCAGCTTTTAGATCATTGAAAAGTCATTTGTAAAACTTGAAGTGATCAGCATCCTCTGGGATGCAACAGTCCTCCGTCCTAGTCCAGCCTGCAGAAGAATCAACTCATCTGAGGATTTTGGGGTCCGTTCAACACTTCTGTTTAGCAGGAAAAACTGGATGTGTGTTGACCTAGAATTAATTTTTTAAGAGTTGGGATAAAGCCTTTTCATGCCTTGAAAAGACCAGGGAATGCTCTGAGAGGAAAACATACATACACTCACAATATACTAGAACCATTTCAGTCAGGTTTTAGATCACTTCCTAGTACTGAAACCACTCTGCTCAAAGTAACTAATGATCTTCTCCTTACACTAGATTTAGGTGATAATTTTGGATGATATTGATGGATCTTATGACTGTCTTCGACACCATCAATCACAACATCCTCCTTCCTCGCCTTGATCAGCAGGTGGGCATAAGGAGACTGCATTACTTTGGTTCAGTTCCTATCTCGATGATAGGACTTCTGCTTCTGTTTCATATGGGGTCCCTCAGGGGTCCATCTTGGGTCCTATGCTTTTTAGCCTGTATATGCTCCCACTGGGTGACATCATAAGAAAGCATAACATCTCTTTTCATCTCTATGCGGATGACTCACAGTTGTACTTGCCTCTAAAATCTAGGGATTCAATACAGTTTATTCTGGTCTGTCTCGAAGACATCAAAACTTGGATGGTTAACAACTTTCTCCCGTTAAACAGTGACAAGACAGAAGTGATTATTCTTGGTTCTCCCAAGGCAAGATGCACTGTGGTCCAACATTTAGGAACTTCACCCCATTTATCAAACCTTATGCCAGAAATGTTGGTGTCATTCTTGACTCAGAACTCTGCCTCGACAAACAGATTAGTTTTGTTGTTAAAAATAGTTTCTACCAGCTCAAAATGATTTCCCACCTGAAGTTTTTTAACAAACTTGAGAAATTTATCCATGCCTTTTTTACATAACGGCTGGATTATTGTATTTCCTCCACTTTGGCTTCCCACAATCATCACTTAGACATTTGCAGTTAGTACAAACGCAGTAGCGCATCTTTTAACTGGCACTATGAGGCGCGAGCACATCACCCCTATTTTGGCCTCCTTGCATTAGCTCCCAGTTCCTTTTAGGGTTCAGTTTAAAGTCTTATTGTTTGTTTTTAAGGCAATTAATTGGCTTGCCCAAACCTATATGATAACATTGTACGACCATACTCAGTTCAAAGGTCACTGAGATCTAGGGTTGCCACCTTCAATACAGAAAAATAAGGGACGCCTGGGGGGACACCCCTTGAGACTATGAAGACCAAAGGTCCGATGACGTGCCAGTGGTGGTAAATCACAACTTAAAATATGTTTTCATAAAAATCTGAATTGCTAATGAACTTTACTAATTGTATGAGGTGGCATGAACACAGATTTTGGATAAAATATTTGTCATTGTTTCCAGACAGTAACACCATCTAAACAGTAAAACCACATAATAAATAACCGGTCTACAAACATTTCTAAATTCATGTAAAACACACATTTTTCTTTATTATTATTATTGTTAAGTTAATTCATTTTATATAGTTTATTGTTAATTCTACAGTTGCCTATTGATCAGTAGTTAGACAGTTTGAGTCTTTTCATTGTTTGACTGATGTAACTATACTTGTTATGGCAAAAACAGTGAGAAAAAAATTTCATCAAGTGATGGTTATTTGCTGATGTTAAAAATTGCATCATAAAACGATCTGATCAACTGGTTTAATCTGGAGTTTTATTTATGCTATTAATTTAGTATTAGTGTCTATAGCAAATGTGTTGCAATGCAGATCTTGCAGATTTTTATCATATGGACTTTTGTCTGTTCTTTTACAATTACATTATTCATGAACCTCAGAAGGGTTAGACACGCAGACACATCAATAATTAGTGTATGAATCTCAACAATGGTAACATGCTTCATGCCGCAATGCATTCTGGGTGATATGGATGAGTTTTGTATGATGTACCCAGAATACATTGCAGCATGAAGCATGTCACCATTCTTGAGATTCATACACTGAATCTTGGTGTTCGTTTGACAAAGAAAATTTTTTTTTTTTTCAAGTCCTTGAAAATATCTGTTTTAAATTCGGCTGGGTCTCAGACTCTTGACCCAATGAGTAACTTCAATAAATAATATGCAACTAACCCCATACATTAGATTGGGTGAAACCAGAGAACCAGAACACATATGGGATGATGTCTTAATCATCAGCAAGCAACCAGCATCATCTAATCACATGTTATCTTGCTGTTTTTACCAACACTTACCACCATTATGGTGACAACAAACCAAATTATTACTTTAAAACAAACATCAAAACCTCTGCTAAAAAAAAGCATCTGTTAAATGCAGAAATTTAATAATGTTATTAATAAATATTTTTAGAATGTTTGTAGAGAACATTATCCTATCTTTTGAGAGAACGTTCTGGGAGCAAAAATAAAACTACCCGCTTAAAACATTGTTAGAGCAATCCATGGTAATGATCTTATAACATGTTTAGAACAAAACAATTCTAGCTGGGAAGCCCCACAATAATGAGCAAAAGAAAAATAATAGACTTAACAAAAAATGCATCAATAAATGTGATTTTAAATAAATTATTATTTGTGAATCATTATTATGAAGACCAGCAGCAGAAATAACACTGTAAATCTGACTCACCAGAGACGGTAACAGAGACACTGAATCTGTACATGGTCTCTTTTCTACTTCTGATGGTTACGTCATACACTTCTGAGTCTGTGTTTCTGGTGTTTGTGATGATCAGAGATCCAGTCTGATGATCCAGCTTCAGTCTGTCTCTGAATCTCCATCAAGAACATCACATGTGGAGAATCTTCCAGTGTCTTTATCAGTTTCAGCTATACGAGTCTCTGAGTGTCCACATGTCCAGAATACCTCATCATTTGTCTGTAGTTCAGTGTTAGTCTGTAGAGAGACTGAATCTCCCTCCATCACAGACACTGACTTCACTTCATCTGAATCAGAAACACACCTGAAGAACAAACACAGACAGAGTTTGTCACAGATTAAGGTCAAGGTTTACTGAAGTAAACAGTGTCAAATGTAAATCTGGGACCAATAATATCCAAACAACAAACGAAAATGTTGATTTTGAATAAAACCCATTTGCCGACACAGGAACTGAAGTTGATTTGAGCTGAATTCATACACAGAAAACTCTTCAGATGAGAATCACGTCACGACTGAAACTAAAGCTGCTGCTGTTTGAGCTTCACTGTTTTTATAGAAAGGATATTTAGAAAAACAAACACACATATTTGAGAGAAAAAAATACACATCTCAAACTCTCCAAGCATATGCCACGAACACAACCAGAAGCAAACTGTGTCAAACATCTTGAGCGGTTTCAGTCCACAGATATGAAGAGACAAACTGGATCAGTAATGAGAGATGAGACAGATGAGCTGATGTGAGGCTGCTCTGTAGTAAAGTGAAGTCAAACTCTCCTGTCAGCTAAATAACCCTCGATTTATTCAGCATTGATGCACAAGATCATCAGCTCTTCTGAGCTTCCTGGAGATCAATGCTGTCATTTTCAACAGAAATAAGCTGAGCCAAATATAGATGTTAAAAATGTGTTAAAGCAGTGTTTGATCCTGAGATCCTGAGAGTCTTTGACTCTGGTTTCTCCTGTAACTGTCTTCAGTCGGTTTGTTCTTCGTGTCTGATCAAATAGTTTCTCCTCTCAGACTGATTTCACAGATTCTCCAACTGCTTTATGGATCCAGAACAGATCACTTGTTGTAACTGTGTGCTCTCTCATATTTTCATATGGCATTTTGTGTGGAGTGGAAGTAAAAATGTTTAGTTCATATAAGCAGAAGAAATAAAATAAGACTTTAAACTACTAAAAGATACACGGACCACATTCATCTAATAATATACATGCTGATGTCGAAGCTGTTTGTCAAGACAACAGATCAAACCACATTAGATATAAATATATCCCAACACAAAAGGTTCTTTGATCATGATAGATTTAGTGAATTACATGCATTTATCAGTGTTATACGACCTGATTCAGCGTGTGATGGACACACACACAAAGATGGACACACTCCAGACTTAATCATCAGTACGGGTCTAAACATTTCATCCATTGTTATTAAAGACATAGCACTATCTGATCACTTCTGTATTTTCTTTGATATATTGATCTCTGCTAGCACTGAATCTAGATCTGTCTCTGTCAGAAGGAGATGCATTAACGAGAACACAAGTGAACTATTTATGGAGGCGATATCTTTAACACCAAGCATTTCTGCAGACTCTGTTGATATTCTCCTTGATTCCTTCAACGCAAAAGTTAAGAACGTTATTGATGATATTGCACCAATAATAGTCAGTAAGAAAACAAACAGACAGAAATCAGTTTGGAGAAGATCAACAGCAGTTCAGACGATGAAAAGACAATGCAGAAAAGAAGAAACTTGAAATTCACGATAATCGAGTAGCAGTTATTGTGTACAGCTTTTAAATTTGCATTGAAAGAGCATTAAATCTCAAAGCTGGAGCACAGACATTTCCCCACTACAAACACCAGCACATCCTAAAGTATCTCATTGGCATCACACCACGAGGATCTTTCTCTTTCATGTGAGGAGGTCGTGTCAGTGACAAACATGTGGCTGAGAATAATGTCCTTCTTAATAAACTATTACCTGGAGACTTGGTGTTGGCAGATGGTGGATGTGACAGAGACAGTGTTGGACTCGTGTGTGCAGAAGTGAAAATACCTGCATTCACCAGAGGACGCAGCTGGATGCAGAAGATGTGGAGGAAACACGGCAGATAGATCACCTCAGGGTTCATGTGAAGAGGGTGATATACACGTGTATGTGTGTGCATTTATATACATATACAGAAATGTACCTTAAATAAACTACTTTTATTTTGGATGCTATTAATGGTTTTCACAACCTTACATTAAATGTTGCCTATGCATGAACAGCTTTATCATTGTTATGCATATTGCATACCACCTGTTACAACAATAAATGGCAAAATTGATCAATTCTGTATCTCATTATTTGTGCATCACATTGAGGTAAATGTGTACAGTTTACAGTAAGGTATATAAAACCAGTAAAGGGGCAGTGTAACACATAAAAGGTAATTCGATAAACAACTATCAAGACCACAGCTTAGACAATAAGTAAAATATTAAATAGAAAAACACTTATTTAATTTATACATTTAGTGCACTTGTAGTGCTAATACAACAGGAGTAACTTGTAACAACAGTGTAACCTTCAAGTATCAAGAACATAGATAATGCAATAAGTGAAGAAAGAAACGGTAAATGGAAAGACAATTATTAAAACTAATTAATTCAAGACCTTTGAGTGAACAACCATTTTCTGCTCATTGACACAGAAAATATGAAGATCCTGCACTCATCCATATTTGTGAATTGCAGGTGGACCTCGAGAGATTTCACATTTTTTAATTGCTCAGATGTGTAACATTACGCACTGACGCTACAAAGAAGGAAAGAAAATACATCGATGAAGATTACGAGCGTTAGCTCATTAAGATCATCAGACCACCCTTCACTGTAAAACCTGACAAGTGACTTAACTCAAACCGTTTGAGTCAACAGATATCATTAAAAACCTGACAAATTAGAAACTGCATCTCAGTATGACACAGCAGTTGCTCTGCATCTGACCACAAAGCACTCCAGTGGGTGGAGAAAACTAAAACACCTCCACCCTGGTCAAAAAGACACAGCAGCACCTTTACTTCTTACGGAGCCTTAAACTGCTCAATGGATCACTGACACCCAGTTAACTTCCATCGAGAACATTTATCAGAAGCGCTGTCTGGTCAGGGCAAGAAACATGATCAAGGATGCCTCTCATCTTCACTATGAACTCTTCATCCTCCTTCCATCCGGCAGGAGTTACAGGAGACTACGCTCTCGCACTAGTAGACTCAGGAAGAGCTTCTTCCCCGAGACTGTGACACTTCTGAACTCCACAACACCAATCTAACCTGCACCTGCTCTTTTACTGCACTCCTCACAGTACTTCTGTACAGAGCACAGTAAACTATTTCTATAAAAATATCATTGCTCTACTGTTATTTTGCATAGAATACATTGTTTAACAATACGTTTGCACACTCAATCCAACTGTATTTATTACCACAGCTCTCACGTTGCTGCTGTTCATAATGTGTATATAATCCTGCACAATATATAATATATATTATAATTATATTATAATCCCAAAGTTACTTTGACAATGCAGTCTCTTCATTATCATAATAAAATACAGAAACACTGCGCAGTTTAAATATGTAGTAAAATCTGTGCCATTAAGTGTTATCACTGTATCACCGTGATGTTATCTAAAACATTTTGTTTTACGTAGATATTTGAACGTGAGTGAAGTACATAATAAATACAGATACATCACAAATACGGAAACATTTGATTTTGTGTCGAATGAGAGACCCAATGTTGGTTTCAGTTTCGTTTTGTTTTAAATTAATTTGTTTTGGCTTGTCGTCTGTATTGCTATAGCTTCTTATATTTTTAATTCTTGTTCTTTTCTAAATACTGTTAATTGAAATTATCTGTTGTGGAGTGAGGGAACTAAAATAGCCTAGCTATGTAAACTGTATTCCGGTACTGATTCCAAATTACATGACAAAAATTATAGTTAGTAACATAATCCATTACATTACACATTTTAGATAATCTAATCAGACTACTTTAGATTACTTTTGACCTAACTTGATTTAAATAGGATGATATTCTACCATATTGACATAAAAATACAAAGAGTAATATATATATATATATATATATATATATATATATATATATATATATATATATATATATATATATATATATATATATATATATAAAATTTCACAAAGCTTGTCAGAACATTCTGTTTTTGCTTCACATTGGGTTATTATTAAATCAAATTATGTGTATGATTATTATTACATAACTAAATGATCTGAAATCATATAAATTATATGTATATTAATTATATTAAATAACTCTAATAACAGATTTAGGTTAAATAAAGATGTCAGTCTTTATTTTTTTTTCTTTTTAGGAAACAAATCAAAGAAAAAAAAACTAATTCTGTTTCTAATATTCTGTTGCTCAAAAACAAAATATATATTTTGTCAAGTTTCTTTTTTATTAACCTATTCTTTTAAAAATAACACATTTTTTAAAACAAAAAATACGAGTTCACATATCGTACCTAAACACGCGTGGATATCCATATACAGCTATGATTCGCGATTCCCAAACTGTCTCAAATGATTCGCGAACCCGCTTTGAACTCCCGAAACGACTCAAATGATTCACGAAACCGCTCCGAACTCCCGAACTGATTCAAATGATTCACAAAACCGCTCCGAACTCCCGAACTGATTCAAATGATTCGCGAACTCGCTCCGAACTCCCGAACTGACTCAAATGATTCGCGATCCTGCTACGAACTCCCGAACTGACTCAAATGATTCGCGATCCCGCTAGGAACCATAGACATATAAATAGCTAGACGCCTCATTGGCCGCTCGACCGCACGTCAACGTCGCCGCCATATTGGAGTGGGCAACTCTCATAACTCTCACATCAGGACAGAAGAAAACATACCTGACTCATCGACCGATTGGACACCTACAAACTGTCACACGATAATAAAAACAGATTTCGGGGTGTTATCTTTCACAGGTAAGACTCAGCTCTTCTTCCTCCGATGTTTTTTGGTCATTTTTAACTTTATGTTGACAGCTTAATTAACCACCAGTGTCAGACGATTAATAATATCGCTAGCGTAGTTAGCAGTGAAAGCTGAGACTTTAAGAATTCAAAGTTTAAATGAATTCTTATTACGTTTTAACTTAGATTGCCGTTTATATAATAAACTAAATGGTGTTATGAGCACAATATACAGAGTGAGCCCTTTGACTGTCTAGATTAATGATGGAGCTAAAGCTTCTCTCTTTAATTTCACTACCGTTACTTATTTACAAAGATTAAGTGGTTACAATTTAGAATACTAGTCCTTTAGTTAATGTTCGTTAATTAATTAATGAACATGAACAAACAATGAACAATACATTTATTACTGTATTTATTCATCTTTGTTCATGTTAGTTAATGAAAATACAGTTTTTCATCGTTAGTTCATGCTAATTCAGAGTGCATTAACTAATGTTAACAAGCACAGCTTTGATTTAAATAATGCATTAGTAAATGTTGAAATGAACATCAACTAAGATGAATAAATGCTGTAGAAGGACTGTTCTTGCTTAGATCATGTTAACTAAAGTAGTTAACTAATATTAACTAATGGAGCATTATTCAAAAGTGTTACAGATTAAGTTTATCATCACTTGATTATAAGGATTTCATTGCTTTTCATAAAACTGTGAACTGATTCTATGTATTCTGTTTTCTTCCCTTTTAGCCATTTGCAAACAGGACAAGGACAGCCTTAAGGAAAGCTGAGGAAAGCTGTTCTCTGCATTTCCAAGAGACAAGACTATTCCTCCCTAGACTAGTGTTGTGTTTGTACTAAACCCAGAGCAGCCCTGAATGAATCGACACAATGACCCAGCTCATATTCTAATACTATAGACTGCATTTAAAAAGCTTTGCACAGGCTGTTTAATGCTGATCATGTACTGCGTGTGTCTTTACACAAAAACTACATGATGTTAATAGCCTAGAAATGAAAAACACAGGAACTCATAGTGAGTCCAGCTGCAATATCATGATAAACTCATTGTGATGTTGTTATAATTATTATTAATTTTGATTAATATCAAGTTTTTGAGGGGAGCATCTCATATTCTGGTCTGTGATGAACAACTATACTTTGAGATTTTGTGTGACATTTATATGTGTTAACATACATGGAAAAATAAATCACCGTTTCAAAATGTGTGTGTTTTCTGCATGAGTGTGTGTAATGTGCATTATAGAATATATATATATATGTGTGTGTGTGTGTGTGTACATGTATATATTATACATGTATATATTATACTTAAGGAGCTCATTAATTAAACACAATTTGGAACTCATGTCCACAATTTTTTTGTATTGTGTCTGAATTTGATTAATAATTATTACACAAATAGTATTTTAAAATTACATTTAATTTTTTTTTATTTTACTCTTTAATTTACTATTAATTTATTCTTAATTTTTGTCTATTCTGTATTATTCCACCCTTGATATTACATATTCTTCTTTTGTTAACCTATTGTTGTTCAGTTATTTATTATGGTATTATTCATATTATACAAATAATTTTATACTATTATAAATCTATTATATCGAATATGTTATTGTAGCGTTGTACTCGCTTTTCATATTATTCACTTTACTTTAAGTTGAACTACATGTACTTTTTAATATAACATATCACTTTTCTACTGTGCACTGTATCAGTGCATATTTTCATTTTCACTGATCCATAGCCTCATCAGTTACATGTGTTATTATTATTTGTTGTGGAGTTCATCTGTAGGCTATAGTGTCTCTTTTTGATTTGTATTTACTTGTTTTATTACATTTTCTCAACAATAGTAAATTATTAGTGATTAAAGATGTATTACTTAGATTTTATCACAGAATTTCAAAGGGAATGAGCTGTGTTCTGATCTGAGGCACGAAAGAGAGAAAAAAAGAAATAAAAATGTTGGGATTGAACACAGAGAAAGCAATAAAACAACTAAATTTTAATTTAATGTATATTCAAATTAAATTACATGCATATGTCACAGTTATACTAAATTAACATTAGAATTGTAAACCGAAAATAATCAACGAAATCAAGAAGTGAGACAAATGTGAGCTTTCACAATTCCTTACGAAAATTAATAATTTTCCAAACCTAACTAAATAACTGGAGGCAAAGTTTTTAACTGCACGTAGATCACAAACCTGAAATCGATTGATAAATGTGAACGTTATCGTGTTTTTATTCAGAAAAAAAACCGCAGCTCCCCGTTTACGTCCATATATTTTTAAGGCAGTCTTGCCCTCACTAACATGGCGGACGCGTTGACGTATCGCAGCAACGGCTCAGAGCGGCCAATGAGGCGTCTAGTTATTTATATGTCTATGCTAGGAACACCCGAACTGATTCAAATGATTCGCGAACTCGCTCCGAACTCCCGAACTGACTCAAATGATTCGCGATCCCGCTACGAACTACCGAACTGATTCAAATGATTCGCGATCCCCAAACTGACTCAAATGATTCGCGAACTCGCCCCGAACTCCCGAACTGACTCAAATGATTCGCGATCCCGCTACGAACTACCGAACTGATTCAAATGATTCGCGATCCCCAAACTGACTCAAATGATTCGCGAACTCGCTCCGAACTCCCGAACTGACTCAAATGATTCGCGATCCCGCTACGAACTACCGAACTGATTCAAATGATTCGCGATCCCGCTACGAACTACCGAACTGACTCAAATGATTCGCGATCCCGCTACGAACACCGAACTGATTCAAATGATTCGCGATCTCCAAACTGACTCAAATGATTCGCGAACTCGCTCCGAACTCCCGAACTGACTCAAATGATTCGCGATCCCGCTACGAACTACCGAACTGATTCAAATGATTCGCGATCCCCAAACTGACTCAAATGATTCGCGAACTCGCCCCGAACTCCCGAACTGACTCAAATGATTCGCGATCCCGCTACGAACTACCGAACTGATTCAAATGATTCGCGATCCCCAAACTGACTCAAATGATTCGCGAACTCGCTCCGAACTCCCGAACTGACTCAAATGATTCGCGATCCCGCTACGAACTACCGAACTGATTCAAATGATTCGCGATCCCGCTACGAACTACCGAACTGACTCAAATGATTCGCGATCCCGCTACGAACACCCAAACTGATTCAAATGATTCGCGATCTCCAAACTGACTCAAATGATTCGCGAACTCGCTCCGAACTCCCGAACTGACTCAAATGATTCGCGATCCCGCTACGAACTACCAAACTGATTCAAATGATTCGCGATCCCGCTACGAACTACCGAACTGACTCAAATGATTCGCGATCCCGCTACGAACACCCGAACTGACTCAAATGATTCGCGATCCCGCTACGAACTACCGAACTGATTCAAATGATTCGCGATCCCCAAACTGACTCAAATGATTCGCGAACTCGCTCCGAACTCCCGAACTGACTCAAATGATTCGCGATCCCGCTACGAACTACCGAACTGATTCAAATGATTCGCGATCCCGCTACGAACTACCGAACTGATTCAAATGATTCGCGATCCCGCTACGAACTACCGAACTGACTCAAATGATTCGCGATCCCGCTACGAACACCCGAACTGATTCAAATGATTCGCGATCTCCAAACTGACTCAAATGATTCGCGATCCCGCTTTGAACTCCCGAACTGACTCAAATGATCCGCAAACTCGCTCCGAACTCCCGAACTGACTCATGATTCGCAATCATTTCAGAGCTGTAACAACAATACTGTGAAACCGTGATATGTTTGCTTAAGGTTATCATACCATCAAAATCTCATACCGGCCCATGACTTATAAATATATATATTCCATTTGTTGTTATTAACATGGAATGCATTAAAAATTACATCAAGGTTTCCCAAACTAGGGTTTGTGACTTAAAAAAAAGCTAATTAATTAAATCATAAAAAATGATACATTAAAATAAATAATTTTAAAGCCAATCAAAATAAAATCTTACTAAAAAAGTTTAACATTTCATTTGTTTACCTGCATGTCATGTGGACATAACCAACATCAGAGAATCATGAACATGCAAATGTGATAATTATTAAAATATATATATTTTTAATCCCAGGGGTACTTCAAGTAAATATATTTGGTGAAAGAGGATCAGATTACAAAAGTTTGTAAATTTGTGTGTTTTAATGTGTTTGAAAGACAAACGCCTTCCAAATACACAATAATACATGGTTAAATAATCAACAGAGTGATGATTCAAATAAAATCAATGTGTTCATCAGTAGTTGATGCAATGTTGAAACACTTCTTAAACCTGAAATGATTTTTATAAATCAATCTTCAAATGCTGCCACTGACAATGCAATGCTGCAATTTGGAAATAGTGGAATAACTATTAGGAATTTCACTGTTATCATATTTTTCTTTGTTTCACCAGTTTTCATATTATAGACAGACTGAGTGCATAAGTCTTTGGTGTAATTTTCTATAATAAAAAGCCTAATAAATCAGCACATTACATGAGATTAAATAAACCATGTGTATGAGTCCACATTCTGTTGCTTTGTGTTTACTGGTGAAAGAGCAATACCTGAAACACAAAAGTACATTTCTCAAATAACAACAAACTTTACGATTATAATTTAGAGCAAAAATAATTCTGATCGGTTTAGCCGTTATACAACCTGACTAAAATGCTCATACATTTCGTTTTCTTAAACTTGACTAAACTAAAACAGGACAGGGTTGACTAAATATGATAATTAAAATGTACATTTGAGTAAAACTAAGGCTGAATTTAAAAATGGCTGCCAAACTTAATACTGCTGTGTGGTTAATTAATAATAATCTTACTGCTAAAATGTCAAGTTTTCATTGACTAAAACTAGACTAAAATGTTGAGACTTTCAGTCGACTAAAACTAAACAGGATAAGGTTGACTAAATATGATAAAAACTAACAAGGACATTTAACTGGTTCCTACATTATATTTCTCTACACTTCTTCTAATCTCACACACTATTTAGGATGATAGTATGAACATTGAGACACAGTCTTTATGAATGGAGAACTGAATCATTGACTCAAATGATTCAAAATTCACAAACACGAATCCTTCAGTAACGAAACACTGCTGTGTGTTGCTCAGAGAAGCGTTTGGAAGCGTTTTCATTAACCAAATGGAGCAAAAACAGTTAGCTTTGACAATATATCAAATATTGAACTAAAATGTATATGAACTACTCGTTTTAATGCTTTAAAATGTCAAATTTTCAATCGTGGTTTCCAGGGTAAACTTTACTCTCTTGGTCGTGTCATGTTGCTTAACTGGGCTGTATGTTATAAATATAAGAACCAAGTTACAGACTGTGTGAACTTCAGCTGTGATCTTGTTGTTTACTGATCCGTTATAAATCACCGTTTACACTGAATGTAATAAAATCAGAAACATAGTAGGAGTGAACATGTGACCCGCCACTGATGAAATCCACACATATACAGTAAGTCACTACAAACAGTAAAATAAAAGAAATCAACTCAATTCATCAACAAACATTTCAACAACAAATACATATATACTCGATCCAAACAATAAATTGGCAAACAAACTTACTTTAACGCATCTTAAGGAAAGGACTCAAAGGACATGGTTGGGTGTCCATTCAAACACCCACACCTTACCAAAGGAAGAGAAACAAGGAACTGAGGTCTACTTATAGACCTTAACCAGGAAGTGTATGGGTAATGTAATGCACTTGCATGGGTATTGTAGTCTACCTGGAATTGTGGGATATGTAGTACAAATATATATATATATATATATATATATATATATATATATATATATATATATATATGGGAAAGAAAAAAAATTTAAGATAAGGGTCAAATTGACAACAAAATGTCCTAATTGAACTGTAGTCCATGTCCTGTCGGTGAAACTGTGCCTGTTTTCTAAAATCAGCTGAAAATATCAAACATGTTTGATATCCTCCGACTGGATAAAATCAATGTCTGAAGATGAAATGTATGATATATGATATGGAAAAATTGATAGCCTGAATGCACTGTAAGTCACTTTGGATAAAAGCGTCTGCTAAATGCATAAATTTAATTTTTAATAAAATTTTAATTTAATTTAAGTTAAAAAAGTCTGAGTCCGTGTGATCATCAAACACTTTGTGATTTTCTATGGAATTTGTCGACTCAAATCTGCAGACTTTCAGCAAGTATAGTGTCGACCCCTCCAGACTGAAAATCATCAGTAAACCAACAGAACATTGTGTGTGCTTTAATTATGTAAAGCAGATATGGACACCTTTGGGAGGAGACTGAAGTTTTTAACTTTTCCATAACTGTCTGCCCAAAAATCTATTATAGTCTAATAGTTTGTGGCTTTTAGATGTTACAAGAAATCTAGCAGAATCTCAAAAAAATCAAAAACAGATAATAAAAGCTGTAGTTATTAAGTTTTTAATTTTTGAGAAGCAAATAAAAAAGTGATCACTTGGACGTGGTTGTGTACAAGAGGTAAACACGATATAAATAAGGTTCTTTTTCTCACACAAACCGCTCGTTTGGTGTCTTAGGTCATCAATGTGTACTTACGATGGGGAATTGTTTAATTTGGACTCCTCTGTGCATGCTCTTTGAGGTGGTGACCATAGACCTGCATTATATGAGTCACAGACAAGAATGGTTTGACCTAAAAATATCATAATGGGAATGACTGCAGAAACAAAGACACCTACAAAGGAGCGCTGCACAAGATCCCTGGCCCTATGCATAGGGGGCCCCCCTCCCCTTGAAAATATATATTCCAGACTTTTCAAGGGCCCTCTCTAAAAGCTAAAACATACCAAAATTTAATTTGAGAGTGAACTATCCCTTTAAATGAGCGAAATATCATAACTGCTGGACTCACCTCAGAAGGAACAAGGAAGGATACTAGAGGTGACGTAATGACAGTGATGCGAGAATAAGGGCTTATCAAAACCATTTTTTATTTTTTTTTGCCCCAAGAGATGTTAATTATAACTTATCCTTAAAATATGTTAAATGCTTTCACACAAACGAAAAATGTATAAATATGTTGTTCATATTTGTTTACCACGTTTACCCAATTGTGAATTAAAAGTCCTTAGTGTTACTACTTAACTTGCCAATTAAAAAGATTGGAATCAAAACACGCCAAATGGCAGTCGCAGTCTCAAGAACATAACATCTGTAACATTTACAAAAATCTAGCTAAAACAGCAAGCATAGTAGCTCATGACTTTCAGAAGTACCCAATATTATCATCAGTTTCATAAAGTAGACTAGACAATAAAACTGGACAATAAAAGTGTGTGATAAAATGAGTTTAATACATGATTTAATACACAACTTTATAGAGAAGAGAAGCAAACAAATGCACTGTTGCAAAGCTACATTATACGTTTACCAAAAAAGGTACACTTTTATATATATATATATATATATATATATATATATATATAATAAAGTTATTAAACTAAAGAGTTAAACAATTCAAAAATGTAAACAAAATCATAAAGCATAATGACATGGATTATGAAGCACTATAATATACAAGAAAATATTAAGATGATGTTCTTTGGGGAGAAACTGATCTGAATCTGACAGTAAAAACAGAGAAATGTGAAAAGAAAGGATATAAAAGTGAACCCTGGTGTAACAGTGAAACCAGGCAATTGTTACACAAAATGCATGTACAGTATGGATGCTCATACATCTCTAAACATGTATGCTAAATATCTGAGGTATGGATAAAGCAAAAGCAGATATGTGTCTGTAAGTATTAAAGCACAAAGAGACTGCTATATAAATAATCTGCTTGTTTCTGCATGTCTCTGAATGGTGCCGTTTTATTTACTACACACTGAAGTTTGTATGATGCTAATAGTGTTTTAAATGTCTACATAATCATGAACATTAGCAGGGCTGAGAGAAAACTTAAACATTTCCTAGTTTTATTGAAGAAAATCCATTGTAAAATCCATTCTGCAACTCAAAGGTCCGCTACAACCAGTTGAAATAAAAGTTTGATTTAAATTGAAATTATGACAGAAATATATCAAAATTATATTAACACCAATAATATAATTCTTTATAATTATTTATTTAAACATTATTAAGGAATATTGTATTTGTCCATGTTTTATCTTAATATACTTCTGTTGTGCAGAACTTTGCCAAAAATAAAAGTTCTTACATTTTCATTTAATATCATTTTTAAAAATGTATTAAAATGTTAAAGTGTTATATGCCAACATACAGTCAAACCTAAATTTATTCAGACACCTTTAGCATTTCTCACATTATCACAGTTTACTCGCTATAGTCTAGGAAAATTGTTATAAAATATGACAAGAACTTAAGAGTTAAACTGTGTCAGGAAAAAATCATGTGTCAAATACATTTTCTGGTAACAATTTTTTAAAATCAGTTTTACTGGTAATTTATGGTACATATTAATGGCTCAAGGAGGTGAAATCGATCAAATAATACATTGTTTTATATATATGTAAATAAAATGTAACCGTAAAGTATTTTTCAAGTGTCTTGATTATATTCACTAAAACTTAATTTCTCAGCTTCGGTTATGATTACTCATGTGCATATTTGAAATGTATAAGTAAATGTACAACTTTTCTGCACCATCACAATCAGACCTGGGTCTCATCTGTGTCAGGCAGTAAGATTTTATCAATCAAGACATTTAAAACACAAAAAAGTCTAAAAAGCAATCGTATCAGGTAATGGCTTTCGGATAAACTCAAAATTATTAAATTAATAATAATACTGATTAAACTATTGTCGCAAGTAGCATCATTAGACATTAAAAATGGTCAATAAACATTGATAAAATACATGATTATTTAATACATGATTACTTGAAAATTTGTGAGAAAATTATTGATTTACAACCAAACCAAGTGCATCACAAATGGTCGAGCATTTATAAGATTATAAGATTAACAATTAAACACAAACACCAGATCAATGTCTTTCTTAAAACTAAGATGGACACTTCTTCAGGTCACTTTGTTGTCCACACGACTAAAAAGTCCACTTTTTCATAAATGGAGTAAAAAAAAAATCTAACTTGAAATTATAAAGCATAATGAGAGATTATATTATGAAGCAAATTGAGAAACAAGAATAAAACAATTAGATGATGTTCTTTTGGGAAGGAACTATCTATGAGTTGATCTGAATCTCTTGAAAAGTCTTGAAGTCTTGAACTTTATTCACCGTGACAACTTTGGACTTTTCTTTCTTGTACACATATCTGAAAAAAAAAAAAATGACTATATGTTACTGTATTATCTTCACTAGCCTACTACTAATCAATCATTAGTTTTGGCACTGCAAACAATAAAAGTAAACAATTAAGCTGTTTCACTTCAAACTGCATTTCGAGTTCAGTGTGCCATCACTCATTGTGGCTTTCAGACACAAACTCAGATTTATTCTAGGGCTGGTAATTTTTTTTTTTTTTAATCTAATTAATTACATGATGTGGTGATTAATTAATCGAATGAACCGCACATCAAATTTGGAGAAATTACTCACAAAAGATCATTTAAAGTCGTTGTTGTGTAAAGCATCAGGCATTATAAAAAGTAGGTTCAGCAAGAAATATTTTGTTTGATTATGCTCTTTTTGACCATGTGAGAAAATGGTGACCGAATTGTCATTTTTGGCAGGGTGAACTATAACATTAATCATTTATTTTCTTAATTTTATTATTATTACTATGGAAATATGAAATTACTTCTTTAATGAAATGATGAAATAATAAACTAAAACTGCGTAGGTGGAGGTAATGTCTTAATGATTAAGTCATCGAGTCATTTATTCATTAATTTGGTTTGTATAAATGGCTGATTCATTCAGGAGTGAAGTAAAGGGTTCTTTATGAATGGTTCATTGAATCATTAGGTTTGTTCGACTTGAAGAGGATCATCACCATCAGACCGACCGGTGTGTGACATCATCATCATCACCATCAGACCGACCGGTGTGTGTGACATCATCATCATCACCATCAGACCGACCGGTGTGTGACATCATCATCATCACCATCAGACCGACCGGTGTGTGTGACATCATCATCATCACCATCAGACCGACCGGTGTGTGTGACAACATCATCATCACCATCAGACCGACCGGTGTGTGTGACATCATCATCATCACCATCAGACTGACCGGTGTGTGTGACATCATCATCATCATCACCATCAGACCGACCGGTGTGTGTGACATCATCATCATCACCATCAGACCGACCGGTGTGTGACATCATCATCACCACCATCAGACCGACCGGTGTGTGACATCATCATCATCACCATCAGACCGACCGGTGTGTGTGACATCATCATCATCACCATCAGACCGACCGGTGTGTGTGACAACATCATCATCACCATCAGACCGACCGGTGTGTGACATCATCATCATCACCATCAGACCGACCGGTGTGTGTGACATCATCATCACCACCATCAGACCGACCGGTGTGTGTGACATCATCATCATCACCACCAGACCGACCGGTGTGTGTGACATCATCATCATCACCATCAGACCGACCGGTGTGTGACATCATCATCATCACCATCAGACCGACCGGTGTGTGACATCAACATCATCACCATCAGACAGACCGGTGTGTGTGACATCATCATCATCACCACCATCAGACTGACCGGTGTGTGTGACATCATCATCATCACCATCAGACCGACCGGTGTGTGTGACATCATCATCATCACCATCAGACCGACCGGTGTGTGTGACATCATCATCACCACCATCAGACCGACCGGTGTGTGACATCATCATCATCACCATCAGACCGACCGGTGTGTGTGACATCATCATCATCACCATCAGACCGACCGGTGTGTGTGACATCATCATCATCACCATCAGACCGACCGGTGTGTGACATCATCATCATCACCATCAGACAGACCGGTGTGTGTGACATCATCATCATCATCACCATCAGACCGACCGGTGTGTGACATCATCATCATCACCATCAGGCCGACTGGTGTGTGACATCATCATCACGATCAGACCGAACGGTGTGTGACATCATCATCACGATCAGACCGAACGGTGTGTGACATCATCATCACCATCAAATTTGGAGAAATTACTCACAAAAGATCATTTAAAGTCGTTGTTGTGTAAAGCATCAGGCATTATAAAAAGTAGGTTCAGCAAGAAATATTTTGTTTGATTATGCTCTTTTGGACCATGTGAGAAAATGGTGACCGAATTGTCATTTTTGGCAGGGTGAACTATAACATTAATCATTTATTTTCTTAATTTTATTATTATTACTATGGAAATATGAAATTATTTCTTTAATGAAATGATGAAATAATAAACTAAAACTGCGTAGGTGGAGGTAATGTCTTAATGATTAAGGCCGGGTTCACACCGCAAGCTGCAGCAGAGCAGAAGCAGCGCGTATTTTTTTCGGTGCCCATGTTAACAGATGAGAGCGTTCACACCGCACGCAGAAGCTGCGCGGCAGAGCGTAGCAGAAGCAGAGCAGAAGCAGCAGTGCCGCGATCGTTTCGGCGCTGGGTCTATTTTTGCAGCGCTGCTGACGCTCAGTTAAAGTGAAAGTACACCTTTGATGGACAAAATAAATATGATTTCACACAAAAAGTGCTCTAACTGCACAAAAAAAGCACATCTAGGGTGTTTTAACAAGAACTAGAGTATGTTACGAAAAGGAAATGAATATAAAAAATATGTATAGAAGATAAAGTGACCATGGCCAAAATGATCATGATCATGGCCAAAATACACATGTACTTAAACGAAAATTTGCCCAAAATTTGCATTAATGATATCTACTGTGTTCTTAGCAAATTACATAAAAAATGTATGATATTTAAAACCACATATTTTTATATTTTTTATTATAATTTTATTTTAATATATATATATATATATATATATAATATATATATATATATATATATATATATATATATATATATATATATATATATATATATATATATTTTTTTTTTTTTTACAAAATCTGTTAAAGTACTTACAGTTCTATCCAAAAATAGACTTTTTTTTGCCGAAATACAAAAACAACTTTAAATAATTTATATTGCTAGCTTAGCCTTGGAGATTTATTTATTATTAGTAGTATTCTTTTAATAACTAGGCCTATGTATTGGCAGAAGAACGGATGTCGTGCTAACAATCATAAACAACAGCACGTGGTGTCACAGGCGGTGGTCTTCAGAGTGCACCTGGAAAGACAATAATGGACGATACTCGTCTCATCGTGGAAGTTGAGAAATATCAAGTTCTTTATGATCCACACAATGTACTTTATAAAGACTTGCAGGAGAAGGAACAAGCATGGGATGAAGTTGCAGCGGCTCTTATTGCAGATGGTAATTAATTTTATAGTGTTTTTGACGCTTTCGCTGGCACACGAGCAAACAACTCAATATTTGATTCAAAATTGATTCAATTGGAACCATTTATTTACAATTTCTAAATTACACATAAGCACACAAATAACAAAAGCAGGTGATACATGCATATATAATAAACAAGTAAATGCTGATTTCAAGATGAGCAGGAAGTCAAGGCTGTGAACCATCTACAATACACATAATTTAAAACCGTTTATTAAATTGGTTTTCAGGGTGTTTTTTGGTAAATTTGATTGCAAACAAACCCAGTGACAAGATGGTAATATGCACCATGTTCTCTCCTACGTCGGTTAATGGGATGAACCCAAAGTCTGGGTCTTTTTAGTCTCCTTAATAACAAATATAGCGCGATGGCCTTTCTTCTATCAACAACACGTACTGCACGGAAAACAAAGACAGCAAAACAAAGATCCAACAAAAGTAACAATTAAATTATTAATTAAAAAAGCTTCTTGCCTAGTCTTTTTATTTAAATGTATTTTAAATGGGAAATAAAGCAATGCGAACGTACCCATTATAGAGCACTCTGACCAAAATCTGCTGTTCAGTTGCGCGCTGCCTCCGCTGTCGGTGTGAAAGCAAAATAGGCGCGCGCTGCTTCTGCTCTGCCTACCTGCTGCTAACGCGCTGCTTCTGCTCTGCTGAAACTTGCGGTGTGAACCCGGCCTAATGATTAAGTCATCAAGTCGTGTCTCACCGCGGTGTAAAGTACCGGGAAGATTAGGCAAATGACTGGTGAAGTAGGTCTGCGCGTGTTTCTCAATACAAAGTACCACTGAGAAAAAAAAAAAAAAAAAAAAAAAAAAAGTACGCCGATTTTGGACGTACATCATCGGTAGTTAGTTCAGACTTTGTGCATGCGACTGGGGAGTGTGATGTCCGCGACGACGCAGCAGCGTACTTGATAACTTCAGTCACCTCGTCTTGGCTACTGCAATTTTCCTTACTGTATATTTACAATAAAACGAAATAGGATATCAAATACCACTGCCTCCTTTTGTTTTCATTTAAGCATAATAACAACTGCAGAATTGAACTTAGTTCAGGGATGTGTATATGCAGCCATTACAATGAAACTTTTTTATTGCCTTTTTTATTTTCATTTTAACATATAGATAATTTGAATACAGACAAAAGAAAACCTGTTAGATTTACCCCACAGCTGAATTATATTTTATGTTTAACCACTAAAGAGACATCAGAGCCAGTGGCACATATCAGAAGGTCTAGCTGAGTTGAGGCTGCTTCTCAGCGGATAGATGATCACTGATCTCCCGCTGATCGAGTGGAGCTCACCGTCTCAGAGATCAGTGAAACACGTTTTTAAATAGGCGCTGTCTTTATAAATAAACCACAGATTTGAGTTTTAAACAACTACATTCTCGCCTGAAATACTTTTAAAATTACATTTCATGACACAATAACAGTAATATTTTGAAAATGTTGATCCGAATAAATGGTGGTTGAACTCAACCAATGCTGCGTGGACTCAACCAATCAGAATGATTAGTGCCAAAGTCCCGCCCCAGAAAGTTCCGGAACTTTGAAAAAGTACCACCTCGCCAGCAGGGACTTTCTGAGGGGCATTTTTTTACCCAGAACTTTATTTAGTTCCTGGTTCCTGCGGTGGAAACACACCAATTACCAGGCCAAAGTCCCTAGTTCCTGGGTAAAGTTCCTGCGGTGGAAACGCGGATTAACAGTAATATTTTGAAAATGTTGATCCGAATAAATGGTGGTTGAACTCAACCAATGCTGCGTGGACTCAACCAATCAGAATGATTAGTGCCAAAGTCCCGCCCCCGAAAGTTCCGGAACTTTGAAAAAGTACCACCTCGCCAGCAGGGACTTTCTGAGGGGCATTTTTTTTACCCAGAACTTTATTTAGTTCCTGGTTCCTGCGGTGGAAACACACCAAGTACCGGACCAAGTCCCTAGTTCCTGGGTAAAGTTCCTGCGGTGGAAACGCGGCTATAGAAAACATTTGGTGCATCATACAGATGAAGATGCGACAAGACAGCAGAGCAACTAGAAGTCTGTATTAGACAAGAATGGGACAACATTCCTATTCCTAAACTTGAGCAACTTGTCCCCTCAGTCACCAGACATTTGCAGACTGTTATAAAAAGAAGAGGGGATGCCAAACAGTGGTAAACATGGCCTTGTCCCAACTTTTTTGAGATGTGTTGATGCCATGAAATTTTAAATCAACTTATTTCCCCCTTAAAATAATAGATTTTCTCTGAGTATATTTTGACTAACTTACATTAAACCCCTCTGATTGGTCAGTGCTTTTAACAAACATGTCTGTCATTGGCTACAAAACTCAACACTGCAAAAACATGGTGTAAATAGATACATTTGCCTTTGTAATTAGAAACCATTGCCTGCTTTTCAGCGGGAACAGAATACAGACCGACGAGTCAAAAGTAAAGCATTAAGTTGAATATTAACTCTACTTACTATGATTTCGGGCTGTGGATGATTTTTTATGTCTCTGTAGAGAAGATGATTCAGTGTAGCTCTTCCCACATTGATCACATGTGTATGGTTTCTCTCCAGTATGAGTCCTTTCATGTTTTTTCAGATTTGATGAAGAACTGAATCTCTTGTCGCAATGTGAACACATGTAAGGTTTCTCTCCAGTGTGAGTTCTCTGGTGCATTTTCAAATGCTCATTTGTAAAAAAAGTCTTCTCACACTCAAAGCACATATAAGCTTTTTTGGCAGTATGTCTTTTCTGATGTGTTTTTAAACTTTTCAGCAGTGGAAAACTCTTTCCACACAAAGAACATGAATACAGACGTTTCTTCTTTGTATGAAGTGTCAGGTGAATCTTTAGGTCCGAAGACCTTACAAATCCTTTGCCACACTGATCACATGTGTACGGTTTTTCCCCAGAGTGGATGTTCATGTGCTCTTTAAGGCTGCGTTTTATTATGAAACTCTTCCCACACAGATCACATGTAAACGGTTTCTCTCCAGTGTGGATGTGCATGTGCAACTTATGGTTTGTTGATTGTGTGAAACTCTTCCCACACAGATCACATGTGAATGGTTTCTCTCCAGTGTGGGTCCTCTCATGCGTTTTCAGATGTTCTGATAAACGGTATCTCTTGTCACAGTGTGAACACTTGTAAGGTTTCTCTCCGGTGTGAGTCCTCTCATGTGTTTTCAGATTTGCTGTCTGAACGAATCTCTTGTCACAGTGTGAACACTTGTATGGTTTCTCTCCAGTGTGGGTCCTCTCATGTGTTTTCAGTTGTCCTAAACAAATGAATGTCTTGTCACAGTATGAACACTTGTATGGTTTCTCTCCCGTGTGGGTCCTCTCATGTGTTTTCAGAGTTGCTGTCTGAATGAATCTCTTGTCACAGTGTGAACACTTGTATGGTTTCTCTCCAGTGTGGGTCCTCTCATGTGTTTTCAGAGTTGCTCTATGAACAAATCTCCTATCGCAGTGTGAACACATGTAAGGTTTCCCTCCAGTGTGGGTCCTCTTGTGCATTTTCAATTCTACAGCTGTAATAAATTTGATAGAAAAAAAAGAGTTTGATGTTATCATGATCTACAGTGCATAATATCATCCAAAGATTCAAAGAATCTGGAGCAAATGTATTGTTTTTTTTTTTTTATCTGCCCTGTGTCTGAGCAATCACGCAGTCTCTGGGTTTTGTTTCCAGAAGATAGACTTTATTTCAGAGAGAAACAAAGCTTTGTGAGCTTCTCTTTGTGAGAAGATCTCCCGAATGCAAGGTAGCATCTCATTATATAGTATATATATATAATATACTATACAGGGCGTTTCCAAATAGTCAGACTTTTCCTTATGCTTGCAATTTTGATACCTCCCTAGGGACTTGCTATGGTAAAGAAAAGAGGCCCATTGCATGTTTTTCCAGATGTTTCCTATCTGTGGTGGTCAGGATGTTTTTTGCAGACATAGAAACATTCCTTCCACACAAAGGCTATATGATTATAATGGAATAAGACACATATGTATATATGCGACTAGATTCATCTTGATTATACTTGATTGAGTAAAATCTTATTAATAAAAATATTCCACAAAATCTCTGTGCGTAAGGGTCAAGGCCGGAAAAATTTAGGGCTAGTAATGAGGTGAAATGGTTAAATAATGATGTGATTTGAAACAGGTGATGTCAACAGGTGATTGTAATTATGATTTGGTACAAAAGCAGCATCCAAGAAAGGTCTAATCCTTTAGGAGCAAAGATGGTCCGAGGATCGCCAGTTTGCCAACAAATACGTGAGAAAATTATTGAAATGTTTAAAAACAATGTTCCTCAAAGAAAGATAGGAAGAGATTTGGATATTTCACATTCAACAGTGCATAACATAATTAAAAGATTCAAGGAATCTGGAGGTATTTCAGTGCGTAAAGGACAAGGGCGCAAGCCTAAGCTGAACAACCGTGATCTCCGATCCCTCAGGCGGCACTGCATCAAGAATCGTCATTCATCTAGAAGCGATATCACCACATGGGCTCAGGACTACTTTGGCAAACCTTTGTCAAGTACCACAATACATATTTACATCCACAAATGCCAGTTAAAACTGTACCGTGTCAAAAGGAAGCCCTATGTTAACAGTGTCCAGAAGCGCCGTCGACTTCTCTGGGCTCGGAGGCATCTGGGATGGACCATCACACAGTGGAAACGTGTACTGTGGTCAGATGAATCAGTATTTCAGGTATTTTTTGGGAGATATGGACGCCGTGTGCTCTGGACCAAAGAAGAAAAGGATCATCTAGACTGTTACCAGCAACAAGTCCCTAAGCCAGGATCGGTCATGGTATGGGGTTGTGTCAGTGCCCTTGGCAAAGGTAACTTGCACTTCTGTGAAGGCACCATTAATGCTGAAAAGTACATAGAGATTTTGGAGCATAATATGCTGCCTTCAAGAAGACATCTTTTCCAGGGACGTCCATGCATATTTCAACAAGACAATGCAAAACCACATTCTGCACGCATTACAAAGTCCTGATTGTGGAGGAAGAGGGTACGGGGACTTGACTAACCTGCCTGCAGTCCCCATCTTTCCCCAATAGAGAATGTGTGGCAACGAAGACCCCGTACTGTTGCCCACCTTAAGACTTGTTTGCAGGAAGAATGGGACAAAATTACACCTGAAACCCTTCATCACTTGGTGTCTTCAGTCCCTAAACGTCTTTTAAGTGTTGTGAAAAGGAATGGCAACATTACAAAGTGGTAAATGCTTTACTGTCCCAATTTGTTTTAAATGTGTTGCAGGTCTGAATGACAGGAAAGGATGCATATTTACAAATTACATGAAGTTGACCAGACAAAACATGAAATATTTTGTGTTCATATTGTCTGCAATGAAATACAAGTCAAGTAAATTTAGAAATCACTTTTTTATTTTTTTGCGTTTTCCATACTCTCCCAACTTTTTCTGATTTGGGGTTGTACTTCTGTTTATGCCGTTGTTTCATCCCACTGTAAAATGTGTCAACACTTCCTAGGCTCACATTGTCTATGCACAACCCCATCACAGACAAGCAGCATGGCAGAAAGAGTGAAGGATGTAGTTTATTCTTTGCATCTTATACGGTTGCAAAAGTTAGATTCCCAGTGAAATGCTCTCCAACAGCAAATGCAATGAGTTTGCTTCTTCCTTTTTTTGAGAAGATCAATAATATCAGAAAGGTGATCAGCACACAATATATTTCTTAATTCTGGCTGATATTTAATTCCGATATCAATAAGAACACTGTTATAAAAAGCCTTGTAAAACTGCCAAGAATGCCTACAACAGATGTCTTTTACATTCTCCTTTTATTTGTGTTTAGTCTTCATACAAACAAGAAATGTGAAATCACTGTCAAATCACCGTCATCAGACTCACGTAAGTAATATTCATATCTTTAACTTCAAACTATAGGCAAGCATACACTACCAGCCACAGTTTTTGAACAGTAAGATTTTTAATGTCTTTAAAGAATTCTCTTCTGCTCAGCAAGAAGTTTTAAATATTGATAATCAGCAAATCGGCATATTAGATCATGTGACACTGAAAACTGGAATAATGATGCTGAAAATTCAGCTTTGATCACAGGAATAATTCACATTTAAAAATATAAAAAATGTAAAATATATTTCAAAATTTGAGTAACGGCTGTAATCAAAGCAGCTCCGCTCACGAACGCTTCTTCATTAGATAAAATCAAAATCAAAATTTTCTGAAGACAGTCCTTTCCATTCAGAGATAAACTTATATAAAGCACCTGCGACGTTTTGATTTTGTAACGTTCAGTGCTCATGTCTATTCAACGAAGTCAAACGCCACAAATAAATCTATTTATGGGGAAACACTGGTAATTTATATCGAAATTTTGTAAATGTCTTTAGAAATCATATCACCGTTATTTATTCATTTATTTTTGTGCTTAACTCTTTTTATCTTTAATTCAACAAAACAACATCAATTCAAAGAAACAAAACAGGGAAGGAGGAGCAACAGCCATATCAATAATTTTACAGTCTGTAAATCAAAGAAGTAAACTGTCATATTAGCAGAAACCATGAAAAATACAGCTCCAGGTGACCCACGACAGACACCAAAAGTTTCTCCTCCATCATTGCAGTCTCTGGACTTTTGTCACCACATCGGAAGGCCCGCCTTGCCATTCATTCAATTGGACAATTACAAAAAAAACGTGAATGACGTCAGGCGCCTTTCCACTCAGAGTTGCTTTTTTTTTTTCAACTTGAGGCACTCAGAGCACTCCTCCAATAACACAGGGCACCCAGACTCATAAACAGCGTGCAAAGTGCTTACTGCTGTCCACTGCAGGACACTTACATTCGAATAGAACAAAAGTCCTATGTGATAACAGATGCATAATAAATATGCAGAGCGGGGTGGGGAACCGCTGCTTTAGATTAAATATATATGTATTATTTATTTAGAAGCCCAAACTGAGCAAAAATAGCAACTTGGTGCATTTAATTTAATTCATGCAAACTATAACTTTATGCAATTGGTATGCCCACAAAGATTTCAAGATGAACAAATAAATGTTTCTCAAAACACTGTATCATTATTTATCATTTTAACACAATTTTTGCTAATTATTTTGATCATGTTGTAGGATCGATTTTCTTTTGTTCAAATTGATAATTAAGAATCCTTAGAAATAAATGTATTAAATATGATTTATATGAGTTATTTAGGATTAAGAGGATGACATTTAATTTTATCTTTTAATTTCTTGAGTGTGCTCTTAAACAGCAACCTGTTTGTTCTTCAGTGTGTTTGGTTCTGCAGGGTTCTGGATCTCTCATGTTCTCGCTGTCTTTCAATAAACTCTGTCTTCACTTGATGAGAATATTCCGGCATTTATAGGAATTCTGAGACTTAGAAATATAATTATAATTCTGTCAAAAAATGCTGGACTCTGAAGCACAGTTGTAACTTTTTGTGCAGACATTAGTTTGCTTATTTTGGCAGTTATATTGGCATAGTAATAGTAGGTGTATGTGGTAAAAAAATAAATAAATAAATAAATAAATAAATACTTTAAAAAAGCACCATTAGAGTCCGAGCAGAGTAAAATAAATGTTAAAAACGTCTCTCTCTCTCTCTTAGTAAGTGAAAAACAATCAATCTCTCTGTGTGTGTGTGTCTGTGTGTAGTATATATATATAGAGAGAGAGAGAGAGAGAGAGAGAGAGAGTATTGTTTTTCACTCACTAATTTCATAGATAAAACAAACTGCAACTAATCATTTAGTTTTTTTCCCGCTCCATTTCTGTCTGCCATTAACCATATAGGATACAACTGAATATTTTCATATCTATGAAAGCACGAAGAAACACGCACATCTGCATCACTTTAAAAGATTAACACAAACTTTAGAGAAACACACACAATGGATCGTGTCCGCATGACTTTAGTTCCCTGTGATGTTCCTTTCCTGTCGCCAGAACAGGCGCGTAAATAGTGTTCTGTCCGATGAAAACAGTTTAGAAAGAACCCCGTAGGATGTTGATTAAACAAACCGTGAAAAATGTTTTTTAAGGATGTGTAAACAAGAGATATATCTGGACTGCTCGACTCACCTCAGAAGACACAGCAAGCGCACGCTGGTGTCCGGTTCATGAACGATTCGTTTGATTTAACCGGTTCTTCTCAGTGAGTCGGTTGAACCAGTTCATCGAATCGAACGGAATCGTTTGAAACGGTTCGCTTCTCAAATAAATTGAGTTAATCCACAAATAACATCTTCTTCTTCTTTGACGTTTAATGGCGGTCGGCAAACCAGCTTTGGTGCGTATTCCGCCATCTACTGGGATGGAGTGTGAGGCACTGATGTCAGAAATAAACAGGAGAGAAACAAACAAACAAACAAAAAATATTACTTCCACCTACCCTACCTTTCTATATTGTCTTATATAAATTTGTTGCTTTAAAAAAAAAAAAATTAAAAGAGCTTCAGATCCTTTGAAAGAACTATTAAATATATTCGGCAAAGTTAAAGAATGTGTGCCAACTAATCGTTTTTTAATTTAATTCTTTCCTTTTCATTTGCCATACAATTGATTATTACATGCGCTACAGTTTCTGAGAGTCCACATTTATTATACTGACCAGAACCATGTTTCCCTATCAATTGAAGTGATTTGTTGAGGGCAGAATTACCAATTCTTAGACGAAAAAATAAGTCTTTTTAAAAATTAAAAGTCTTAATTGACAAAGTCTATACAAATTTTACAAAATTTCAAATTTTCTTGAATCGGATTTCCCACTTATTAAACTATTAAGAACTGAAAACGAATCTGAGCAAATGTGTTGTACACTATCCACTTTACTGTACGCGGACCTTCCTCGTGATCGCTATAATTTGTGCAGTCTTGTTCATTACTCACATTTAATTAATTCATAAATATTCAAATCAATATGATTATTTAGTGTATTAAGTTCTTGCTAGATGCATGAGTTTCACCAACGTGTTCTGGGTCATAAAATAACTGCTTATCAAAACCAATTTGACGTCACTGTATTCTGTTTGCACCTATATCTTTATTTGTGCTTCTTTGAGGCACATGATCGTTAGTTAATAAGCGGAGATGTTCTGTTTATCTACAGTAGGATGGGATTTAATGATGATTTGTGATGTGCTTCTTTTCCTTATTATTAATCTTTATTGTTAACAATATTGATGAGAAATGTGATAGGCTAATTTAATTCAGTTTTGTTCTATAATGTTGTAATCATTTAAAAGGAACTTCTTGGACTCCATCTGGTTGAATGTTTTTCTCCCATTCAGGCCCTTCAGGTTGATCTTCCTCCGAACATCATCATGAAGATGTGAGAAAGGATGTTTCATGTGACACGTTCTGTGTCATGGCACCCAACAACTGCAGGGGAAGAAATCTACAATATAGCAAAAATCCTGTCATTTTCTTATATATTAAAGGGTTAGTTCACCCAAAAGTGAAAATTCTGTCATTAATTACTCACCCTCATATTGTTCTACACCCGTAAGGCCTTCATTCATCTTCAGAACACAAATTAAGATATTTTGATTAAATCCGACGGCTCAGTGAGGCCTGCGTTCAAAGCAATGACATTTCCTCTCTCAAGATCCAGAAAGATAGTAAAAACATATTTAATGTGAGTTCAGTGGTTCTTCCTTAATATTATAAAAGCAACAAGAATTATTGTGCACCGAAAAAACAAAACGATCTAGTGATGGGCTGATTTCAAAACACTGCTTCATATCTTTACGAATCGAATCAGTGACTCGGATCTCCTGTCAAACAGATAAACTGCTGAAATCACGTGACATTGGCGCTCCGAGTCACTGATTCGATTCGTAAAGCTTCGAAGTGGTGTTTTGAAATCAGCCCATCACTATATTGCTGAAAAGTTGTTATATTGGGGTGGTTTTGTCGCTTTATAATATTTAAATTGAACCACTGAACTCACATGAACTGTTTTAAATATGTTTTAGTACCTTTACACAACATATTATGAATTAATATGGTATGAAATAATGATCTGAAACAACATTACATGAGGTGGAGAAGTGTCAAATGTACATAAAAATAGACTCAAGCTAGTAAACTAGAAATAAAGTTTACTGATACAAGTGGGTTTTTAAACTTTTACCCATAAGTTATAGGTATGAATCTTTTGAAATGGCACATTTATTACATGGTAAAAGCTGTAGTTGTGGACCATTATCAGTATTTGACAAAATCAAGTATAAAACAGTTTTTAATCTTACTTTCCTGAGACAAAAGATGAAATAGAAAGAAGAAATACTCCAAAAACACACTGGTGGCACTTGAATAAATTGTAAGCTGTAACAGAATAAACACACACACACACACAAACACACACACACACACGGCAACGTATTCATTCTGAATTAATATGATATGAAATGAAATGATCTGAAACAACATTACATAGGGTGGAGAATAGTCATATGTAAACAAAAAAATAGACTCAAACAACTAGAAGTTCAGTGAAAACAAACATTAGCTTTACTCGCCTGCTGTTTCACTCGAAAGGAGAGAAAATTTGTTTTAGGTCGGATTGGACTGAAAACTTATTTATAAAGCTTATTAAATCACCCCACATCCCAGAAAGATACTAGATAGAAATTACATCCAAACAGTGTTTTACTCAAAATGTTATTTGCCAAATTACTTTTCACTGAAATCTGAGTTTAACAATGACCAGTAATGTTACTGGATACAACTGTACAAATAAAGCATATTTTAACTCTTCTTACCGTGTTCAGTCTTCACCTGATTTTAGTCATTGGAGTGTGCACAAAAATCGACCTGAAATAGTCGACCATCTGGGGACTTTTGGCATACTCTTTTCAGCATACTCTGCTTTGGGACACACTTATTCTAATCTCACATATATTTAGGATGGATAGTGTGAACACTGGACAAAGAAGAGTCCAGCCCAGGGTCATCACATGTGGTCGCTCAAGACCAAGGTACAGTCCTTCACAGAATGACCTGCTGCACCGTTCTCGAGCGTTCTCACCTCTGTTCACTCAGTGTGACACTGTTTCATTGAGAACGTGAAACTACTTTGTTTGGCCTTACAAAAGAAGACACGACTAGAAATCATGTTTGTATCATGTTTATAAAGGGTTTTATGTCTCGTCGCTCCGGCCGGACAGGGCATAACAATATGTTAAGAGACGTATTATTTCTGTCACACACGCTTGAGACATTTGGCCAATCACAGCACACCTCGCTTTTGAGACGATGAGCTTTGTGAAAATCGACACATTTCTGAAGGAGGGCATAGAGGAGAAACAATAATGTACAGTATGTGGAAAATAATGTTTCTTTTAAAAAAACTTAAACCGCATAAACACATTACACAAAATAATGTTGTTTTTAGCAGCATCATATGACTCATTTAAAGGAGAAGCAAAGGAAAACCTGACAGTAAAGCTCAATAATACTCAAAAAACAATATTCAACAGCTGACCGTCCCAAACTAATGTCTAAAAAACTAGTTATTAATTTTTTTAGGAGTGAGGAGAAAAGCAGTTTAAAAATCAAACGCCAGGTTAAATGTGTTTTCCTGAACATCAGGGCCTGTATTCATAAAGAATCTTAATGCAAAAAGTAGCTCCTAGTGACAAAATTCTAAGAAAATTCTTATAAATGTGGGCGTTTACTCTTAAAATTAAAGAAAAAATCCTAGTAAAGAAAAAAGTAATTCAGAAAACATATTAAACCCTTAAAAGAGGTCTTAAGGTCAAACTTGTTAGGAGCACAGACGAGGACTTTTAAGAGAAATTAGAGTTTCTTTAGCGGAGGAGAAAATGGCAGAAAGACGAAGATGCAGAAGAAATGTGTTGCAGACAATGGATGACAGTGAGTTAATAAGACGCTATAGATTATATAATAATTTATAATTTAATATATAAATTACAGTAATCACTACATTACGATATTTGGCAACTGGGAAAATGCAACAATGCAACAGTGATGATTTGGGTCTGTCACAATCTTCTGTAAGCAGAGTGATCACACAAACAATTACAGCACGTTCAGAACATCTTATTGTGTCGCAGTTCATTTAGTTTCCACTGGACATTCCCACCTTGCAGGCTCAAAAAACTGCATTTATGAATATAGCAGGCTTATAGGTGCGCACAAGCAGGGGGAATGAACCGTTAATAGTTTGTGCTATACGCTCCCATGTCTGCTTCTTGTCCCTTGCTGTGACACCCGGCATGAATTATCCTTTAAGAATGGCCTTGTGTTCATCCACTAACTGGGCTAACAGTAAACACTGTTCCTCTGTCCAGTTTGACTTTCTCACCCTTCTTGGTTTTGATTCCATGTTTGATACATTAAAACCAACATTTAAACCACCACTTAAATAGGACAGCAATCACTGTGATTAGGAAGAGTGGAACAATTTTTTATCATTCGAAGCCAATCAAATACCTTATAGGAAATTAAAAGCATGGTAAATAAAAAAAAAAAGGATTTAGATACACACATATAATGTGTGTGTGTGTGTGTGTGAGTGTGTGTGAGTGAGAGAGAGAGAGAGAGAGAGAGAGAGAGAGAGAGAGAGAGAGAGAGAGAACGGTCAAATAGGATAAATTACTCATGTAAATTCAAAGTGAGAATTATAATAGAGCCTATACTTAAAATCACTCTTTTTTTCCTTCTTGGACAACCAACCAATCACAGTCTTCAAAAGATTGTGTCATACATAGCAACGGTGTCAACTCCGCCTCCTCACCAAGATGAAAGTTTTAGTCTTTTCCTTACTCAGAGTTGCTCTCAGATCGGTCCCGAATCGCTCTTAAGCTAAGACTCCTACGTAAAAGTTTTTAAGCTAAATTAAGAGTTTTCTGAGAGCATTCGTAGAATCTTTATGAATACAGGCCCTGATCATTTAAGATGATTTTGTTATGATCAACATTGCATCTAATAAAAAGAAAACATACACCAAGCTGTTTAAATAAATGATTAGAGAAAATATTACACACAGAACTACTGTTTTTAATAAACTGTTTTAATCAGTTTATTTTTAGTATTTTAGTTATTTTAAGTGTTGTTTGTACTGTCGAGAATGACATGAAAATAAAGAGAAGCACAATATGAACTTTTTTACACTATGTTTCTGCTTTGTTTGTTGTAATGAGAGGATTTGTGATTGTTAGCAACAGACAGACATATAGCTAACTTAAGATAGAATTAAATAGAATAACAATGAGTAGAAAATGTAAGAGAGATCATGGAAATGTTTTAAGCAAAATGTAAATTTCACACATTGTATTGCTTTATTTATTTTTTGATACATTTAAGTGCTGCACTTGACGATCACATTTAAACATCTGAATCATTATGAATGAGTTTAATAGAAATATTATTAAACTGAAGCCAGACAGACTCATCTGAGCTTCTTCCTCCTCTGTTCCAGCTTTACATTAAACACAATGATCATCTGCTTGAATACTAAAGCAACATTAATCATTCAATATCATGTTTCTAACACACATGCTGCATTATTTGATTGTAAAGTCTGAGTCTCTTCACCTGTATGGATCACATTTACACATTTATCACACATTTATTTCTCCTCATAGACACAGTAGTGAAGCTCTTCTGTGGATCTTCAGCTGATGTTTACTGCTCCTCTCAAGATCACTTCACTTTATGAGATACTGCATTTAGCTTTTGGTGATGCATCTCTATTTATCTACTCTGTAAAGTGAAACAGAAGATAATCAGAGTTCAGTGGAATAAAGTGCAAAATAGTTACTATACTTAAGGAACATTTTTTTTAAGTAAAATTGTATTAGAGTCCCATAATTAGACTAATATGACTATACCTGATTTTGAATATGTATTTAATATACAGTACATGTGTTTTAAATATAATACATTTAGAACATGAATTCCTTTCTGTTTGTGTCTCTACTGAGTCAATATAAAGAGAAACACACACTAACGAGTGTACACCAAATATAATAAATGACAAGGAACAAACACAAAAGTGATTTAGTCTTAAAACACAAATCTTTCAGTTAAATGTGTCACTAGTTAAAGCTGTTTGTCTCTAGTTTAAACATGTTTGTGTTGGTCTCAGTAAATAAGTGAAATGATTGCACAGCTCGCTGGAATACTGGATTCTGATTGGTCAGTGGTGACATTCGGAGGTGTGTTATTCATTAGGTGTGTGTCATTAGCAGCAGAATAACACACAGTCATACGGTATTTGAGTCGGCCGTTTCTTTGACTTCTCTCGTATCACAGCACCGCGCTCTCACTCGTTTCATTCAAACACAACTGCTATTAGCTTGTGCCTCAGTTACTGACTGGATTTACCCTCAAACCAAACCGCAGGAGATTCCTGTTAATAGTAGACTTCAGGAGACATTGTTCAAAGTGTGTCTTGTTGTTCAAGTTGTTGCTAACTGAGCAGAAGTGTTTAGCTGAATCTAAACTGTGTCTAATTCTTCACTTGTGTGTCAAGAAAGCATATAATAAGTGTGATAATGCAGATGCAGCCGGATGTTATCACAGAATAAGTCTCTTCAGGAGGACACAAGTCCTGATCACCCTGTCGGGTTTATTCTGTGATAACAAGCGGCTGGAGGTACATTATCTCTTACAGAAAGTAAGTGTAAAGTAATGTGACGTGTTGCTTGTCAAAGTAAAAACACACAAGAGACAGAGACATTGATCATGTGATGCTGGACGACTGTGAGCTGAAGCTGAATCTGCTCTGATTTTACCAGCGTTTTCCTACAATCTGAACAAATCTATTTCAAACTCTAATGATTCACTATTACTGATCTCATTAATAAAGCAGCTGTTGCTGTAGAAAGCTGTGACAGTCTGCTTTTCTTCTCTTTCCTCCTTTGTGTTCAACATTTGTATCAACTTTACATTTCATTCTGACACAAACCCTTTGAAATAAAGCTTGAGGATCATTTGATCAACTCTTTTCACTAATATCTGAAAGTATATATTTGTTCACATATCTGAGGTAAATGAATCTCTTTAATATCACAAAGTGAAGTTTACTCACCTCAGTTTACAGTTTGAGTCTCGTAGCACATCAATGAGCTTCTGCTTTGAGTCTCCAATCTTATTCTCTCTCAGATCAAGCTCTTTTAGAAACTGCAGAGCTTTTGTGTTTGTCAAAGACTGAGTTAAAGAAGAAACATCTGTAATGTCACAGCCACAAAGACTAGAAAAAGACAAACAGAGGAAGAGAGATCATCTTACAAACAAATCATTAAGATGAAGAATCTTTCACAAATATAATGTGAACACATTCATCATGAGATATTGAGTATAAAGTGTTTTGTTGAACTCTTATGTGCTGTTCGTTTGGGGACGACACTCGTGCTGTTTGGGCTCTCCAGAGAACACAGCCAACAAAAGGACATTTTGTTACAAAATGTGTCATTTATTAATGTTTTTACTCTACATTTATGTAGTTTTTTTAAGGATTTATGATATTTTGTAAATTTATAAACTGTATTAATTAGAAAAATATATTTTAAATAGGTTTTTATATAAAAATAGCATTTTATGTAAAATTCACTTTATTAAGACCCTCATTCCTAATTGTGATTAATGGGGATAACATGGCGTGTGTGTTTTCTCCATCGTGGATGTGCTGGAGTCTCCTCTTCAGACTGTGTGTGTTATCTGTGTTGTGAAGGACATTTTGACTAATTATGTAACATCATTTGTATGCAAGTTTAATCATTCTGCATTGTGCACTTCACTTAGATGTATTTTGTGGTCTGAATCATGGTGGATTTATTGATTTTATTTGATAAATTAAGAAAAAGTATTGATTTTATAATTTCCTCATTCATTTCAATGTGGGTCTCCAGAGAGAGACTTTTTTCACACTAACACACAACCAGATATCAATCCAATTTAATTTTCTATTTGTAGATCACCAAGTGTTGACAACCGTACAAAGTCTCGTGTCATTTAGATAAAGGGAACATTTGTTTTTATTTCAGCAAACATCATTTGGGGTCTCAAAAGACCTTGAACAGCACATAAGAGTTAAACAAAGTGATTTTCATCATTTTGATTCTTGTCTGTGAATGTTACTGACCTCAATCTCTCCAGTTTACAGCGTGAATCCTTCAGTACGTCACATAAGTGATTCACTCCTGTGTTTTTTATTTGATTCCAGCTCAGGTTCAGTTCTCTCAGGTGTGATGGGTTTGATTTCAGAGCTGAAGTCAGGATGAGACACTGTTTCTCTGTAATACTGCAATCACACAGACTGAAGACAGAAAGAGAAAACACAATGAATCAGACACGTTATGTTCATGTGTGAGTAATACATCATGTGTTAACATCATACAGTGCAATAAATAAAACATTACCAAAAACCTTATTATATGACCATAAACAAAAACAGAAGAAAAAATATTAAATAAGTAGATTAAGATACAGGATGAACTACAGAACTACTTAAAATAACATTAAATGTGAAAATTGAGTTTAAATGTGAGAAATCAAGAAAATTCTGTTTCTGAATTACAATTTACTTAAAGACATTTTTAACTTTTTTTTGTAATTGTCATTCTTTACTGTACATGTCTGAGTGAATAAAAATAATAGTAATAATTTGGTCCATTAATGAGCTGGATTAGAGTGATCTCTGGTGATTGACTGAGATGAGACCCTCGAGCAAGAACTGAACCACAACTGTTCCCCAGCACCGCAGGTGTGTGTGTGTGTGTGTGTGTGAGAGAGAGAGAGAGAGAGAGAGAGAGAGAGAGAGAGAGAGAGTGTGTGCATGTGTTCACTGTGTGTTTGTGTGTGTGTGTGTGAGAGGGAGAGAGAGTGTGTGAGAGAGTGTATTTTCACTGTGTGTGTGTGTGTGTGTGTGTGTGAGAGAGTATGTGTGTATGAGAGTGAGTGTGTGTGTGTGTGTGCGTGTGAGAGAGTGTGTGTGTATGAGAGTGAGTGTGTGTGTGTGTGTGTGTGTGTGTGTGTGTGTGTGTGTGTGTGTGTGTGTGTGTGTGCGTGTGTGTGTGTGATTAATGCAGATCACATGTTCAGTTTATGGGACACTATATTTGGCCACACGTCACATCTTTCATTTCCTTTTCCTGAAAGTAAACTGTAATCTTTAATCTGACTGTAAGTGCTGTAGAGTATAATGATACTAACTGTAGTTTCTCCAGCTTGAATTGTGTGTTCATCAGTAGATCACTGAGGTGTTTCACTCCAGAGTCTCCTAGTAGTTTATTACAGCTCAGGTCCAGTTCTCTCAGGTGTGATGGGTTTGATTTCAGAGCTGAAGTCAGGATGAGACACTGTTTCTCTGTAATACTGCATCCACACAGACTGAAGACAGATAGAGAAAACACAATGAATCAGACACGCTATGTTCATGTGTGAGTTAAATTAATATTGAGTAAACATCATACAGTGCAATAAATAAAACATTGCCAAAAACCTTAAAACCGAGTGTGATCACGGTGTGTGCGTGTTCACAGTGTGTTTGTGTGTGTGTGTTCACGGTGTTTGTGTGTGTGTGTGTGTGTTCACAGTGTGTGTGTGTGTGTGTGTGTGTGTGTGTGTGTGTGTGTGTTCACAGTGTGTGTGTGTGTTTATGGTGTGTGTGTTTGTGTGTGTGTGTTCAAGGTGTGTGTTTGTGTGTGTGTGTTCACGGTGTTTGTGTGTGTGTGTTCACGGTGTGTGTGTGTGTGTTTGTGCGTGTGTGTTTACAGTGTGAGTGTGTGTGTGTGTGTTTTCACTCTGTGTGTGTGTGTTTTCAAGGTGTGTGTGTGTGTGTGTGTGTGTGTGTTTTTGTGTCATATCAGGACACAACTCTGTATAATGACATGGGTATGACACAGGTACTACAAGGAGAGGGTGACTTATGAGGACATAACCCATGTCCCCATTTTTCAAAACACTTATAAATCATACAGAATGAGTTTTTTTGAGAAAGTAAAAATGCACAAAGTTTCCTGTGAGGGTTAGGTGTAGGGTTGGTGAAGGGCCATAGAATATACAGTTTCTACAGAATAAACACCATTACACCTATGGGATGAACACACTTTACACAAAAACAAACGTGTGTGTGCGTGTGTGTGTGTGTGTTAAATGCAGAGCACATGTTCAGAGTATGGGACACTATATTTGGCCACACGTCACATCCTTCATTTCCTTTTCCTGAAAGTAAAGAGTAATCTTTAATCTGACTGTAACTGCTGTAGAGTATAATGATACTAACTGTAGTTTCTCCAGCTTGAATTGTGTGTTCATCAGTAGATCACTGAGGTGTTTCACTCCAGAGTCTCCTAGTAGTTTATTACAGCTCAGGTCCAGTTCTCTCAGGTGTGATGGGTTTGATTTCAGAGCTGAAGTCAGGATGAGACACTGTTTCTCTGCAATACTGCATCCATACAGACTGAAGACAGAAAGAGAAAACACAATGAATCAGACACGTTATGTTCATGAAGTCACAGCAGAACAACCTTCATCTGTCAAATCACAGCATCTTAACCTACATTGAGAGGAAGAGAGAAGATAGAAGAAAACTATTTAATAAAGTCACAATGTCTTCATAAAACAAAAAACAGAGGAAGAGTATCTGAACACCTTTGGATAATTTTCCACAATTTCGTCTTCAAAACAGAAAAACAAATAAGTTGTTCATTTAATCAAATTATTTTCACTTCTCATGATTTATGTACAATTTCTGCTGATTCTTGATAGAAATAGAGCAAAGTTTTAATTCCTAACAACCTTGTGTGAAAGGTGTTAAAATCATTCATATTTTTTTATTTCTGTCATATAATTCTTATTTCATCTTTTGTCTAAAACTGATCATATTGTCTAAAATAAAAGTCCTGACTGCTGTGTATTTGTGTTTAAACTGATTCTGGTCTGAACATCACTACAACGTAAATGCATTCGCTCTGCTCTGTCCAGTGACTTGATCAGCTTTGCTACACAGATTCAACTTTGCACATCTAAATAAAAACTGTAGGTTTGTCTGTGTGTGTAGATGTGAAGTACAGTAATATTTCTCTGAAACAGGTCAGACTGAAGAAGCAATGCCTGCACAGAATAAAGCCCAGTCTGGACGGTTCTGTTCAGTTGTGTTACACATTCATTAATCTGGTGTTTGATGACAGAGAGATGATATGAAGCATCAATAAACACTATGAATATGTTCTGATACAGCAGCACACAACTATTCTGTTGTGTCCCATTAATAAACACAATGAAAACCGTTCTGTCCCACTGGATAAAAGAAAAATGTGTGTGTATTTTTGGTATTAACTGAAATGATTGGATATTGGGTTGTGTATTTGACCTGCTGTATGAGCAGAACTTTCACATGTTTGGATCACAACAACTTACTTTACAAGTCTCTCTTACACAAACATATACAGTATAAAATATAGACAGATGAACTATACAAATATATATAGTGCTTCAAACAAGGTAACAGTCAGTGAGGGTGATGGGAAGTTCGTTTTTAAAGGGTCATGAAACCCCAGACTACTTTTTTGGAGATTGTATCAGAGGTGTGCGTGTTGCACTTCATAGAAGACAAATGTTAGCATCCATTTTAATTGTTGGATAAATCTGGTTAATTCTGAGATTTTTGCCATATTTTTGTCTTCCAGGTTTATAATATACATTGTGTTGATGAGTTTGTGTCGTGGTAAAGGACTATAATACTTCGATGACGTGTCAGTGTCTCATAATTATTCAGTCCTGTAGCATCGAGCCCAGAATCAAGCTGTGTTTCCACCGTCGGGTCAGAAACTCCTCAGCGCTTCATTAAAACACCCTTTACACGCCTCTCTGGAACAACGTCACACAACTCCATCATTTCACCAACAAAGAAGTTATCAGAAAACTAATAATAGATAAGTCGCTGAAACCAGCGCGATCACAAAACAAACATGATAAAAGCAGACGTTTGTTTGCATGCTTTGTTAAAGATTTACATGGAGCGTAGACGAGTTAGGATCAATAAAACATGTAACTATACACTACACTAAATAATACACTATTGTGATCGTCTGAATGAGAAGCTGAAGCTGATTTCTTCAAGCGGTCTTACCATGTTTACTATGGTAATGTTAATGGCTAGAGTGCATAGTCTTTATCTCTTAATAATATTTCTGCCTTGTAAGGTGATCATAATCCACATCTGATCTCAAACAGAAGTTATTTCAAACACTCGCTGCTGTCTGAAAGTGAGATCTGAGCTGTTATTATTAATGTCTCTAACTTTATGAAATGATCCTCAGCACTGATGCTCTCCAGACTCAGAGAAACTCCAGCTTCATTCATAACCTCCTCTAACCTAAACTCAGAGACCCAGTTGGCCAAAAAACCCTGGCCGTTGTCCCAGAGGAAGACCCAGAAGTGACAGTGGAAACGTTCTGGCTCTTCCAAGCTTTATAACGTGAGGTCGGACTCAAATGAGAATTAAAATAGAGGACTGTTACATTACGAGTCATGTAACATGTGAAATGATGTAAGATACTCACTTCAGTGTGTTTAGTCTACAGTGTTTATCCTGCAGTAGAGCAGAGATCTGATTCACTCCTGTGTCTCCTAGTTCACGTCCAGTCAGATCCAGCTCTCTCAGGAGTAACGGGTTTTTACCCACAATTCCAGTCACATACTGACAGCCTTCATCTGCAGCAGGACCCAAAAACCTGCAGAAGAGAAGATGAAGCTGGAATCAATTCAATGTGCATTACATCACAAAACATTTAAAGATTATCAAACACTGTTTGTAATGAAAAGCTCTAGTTCAAGTTTAAACAGTTGAACATTTAAATATACATTTTTTTAAGAAGGACAAAAGTCAAAAGTAAATTTAAAAGAAACTCGGGCAAAAGCTCACTAGATCATGATTCTCAAAAATCTGAAGATTGTTCTGGCTTTTAAGCAGGAGATGAGGAAAGTTAGCAAAGAGATAACTAGCTTGTGACAGTTAAGCATTCATAGTGATATATTTAGTTGATCTTTTAATGCCGTCTCTTCCTATTATTATGTAGCAGAATTCACCAAACACTGTGTTACATGTGCATGAAGTTTTATTTGGTTTAAGTAATGGCTTGTACTAATTATGGCTGCCCCTAATGGCCAACAGTTTTTTATGTCATGTCTCTTTTGTTATTAGGTGCCAAATTCTTAAACCTGTTTCTAATGAGCAGAGTGGTATAAATGCTGTTGTGACGCTGGAAACAAGCACGGGACTTTTGGTGGAAAACTTAAAGGAAAACTGGACCAGGGGCTAAATCGGGTTGTTTTAGGTGTAACCTTTCCTCTCTCTTTGGTTCAACGTAAACCTTTAATAAAAATCCCCTTTTTCAATGAACCTTTGCCTGCCTCTGCCTCTATGTTATGTTTACACACGTAACACACTGGACCGCTGATCCACTAACAGAAAACATGATCTGGGTTCAGACCATCTCTGGATAGTTTTATTTAACTGATGTCTGTGTTTATGCAACAGTAATTCTGCAGGTTCAAACAGGTGATCCTCTCCTGACACACATCATATGTTTGTGGCCTGTAATATATCTACTGTAGTAGATCTACAGCACTGATCTATATATGACTGGATCACTCATCACATTCTAAACTTCCAAAAGTCACTGGAGCCACCAAAGTGTTTGATCAGTCATCTTACTATTCCCTACCAGCAGAGAGCACCATTGAGTCAAATGCAAACCGCTGACCTAAAATCCTCCGATTTGAAGCAAATCAATCAAACAGAATTATTTTTTAATGTTGTGTGTATGTAAATTCATTTTTACTTCATATTATCTGCAGAGTTTATGGTCTTTTTGGGCAGGATAAGTAATAATTTAAACCGTTTAGGTGTGTGTGTCTCCTGCGCACTGACAACACAGGTATCTAATCCAACACAAAATATAGCCTATTTCTTTATATACGTAATTATTCAGGAATTATTAAATATGAACCTAATAGTATCAGAAATTGATTTTAATATACAATGAATAATACAATTGTTTCTGTTAATATCAGTGTTGGGCAAGCTATTTGGAAAATGTAGTGAGCTAAGCTACCAGTTACTTTACAGTAAATGAAGCTTCACTACACTGAAGCTACCCCCCTGGGAAATGTAGCAAGCTTAGCTACATCAACAGTAGCTTGCTACATCTAAGCTACTTTTAAAATTAAATTTTTATGTTGAACACGTTTTATTGCAAGTCAATGCTATCTCAGTGCTCAAAACTGTCAGTCAAACAGATAGGCAGGTGTAATTGTTTAGTTTAATAGTTTTTTGTGTTCCTTATCAATTTGGCAACAAAAACAATCAAAATACATGTAATTGACTCTGGGTCTCATTCATGAAACATTTGTAAATATACGAGTAAATATCTGAGTGATTTGCGCGTAAAGAGAACTTCCCGAAAACTCTTCTCCTGATTCACAAAAACTTCGTAAACGTCAGATGTGATAGTGAAATATGTGTGTGTGTTAATGAATTCCAATCAGTCGTAAATGGGACGCGCGAGCACGCTCACTCTCAATTACCATAAATCACGCCCATTAAATCCAACTGACAACTATATATGAGCATCATATTATGACACCAAACGAAGGATTTCAACATGTCTTCTCAAAAGCGACTGAAAAAGAAACATTTCTCAGCTGCAGAAATTGAAGTTTTATTATCAGAAGTTCATTCAAAACGCCACATTTAATTTTCAAGCGTACTAGTGGCGTATGAGGTCCTAAAAAAGGAAGTTTACAAGCATATTACAGATCCTAGTACTGGCTCTCATAATAACAGTTAAAAGAAAAACCGTATGTAATTAATATATATAATATTTTTTTTCAAAATGCTGTGTAAATATGTACCCGATTAAGGTGAATTAAAATGCAGCCGTATTAATGAGCAAAACGTTCAGACGTTAAACGCACTATTTACGCGTGGCTGGGAGCAGGTGTAGATTTCTTTCGTACCAACTAACATTTGGAAAATACGAACGTTTTAATGAATCCGAAAATTTACGCCAAAACCACTTTACACGCGATTTACACAAAAATTCGTTCTGCTCGTGTTTCATGAATGAGACCCAATGTGCGCACAAGTAAGTGTATGCATCTGTTGCATGGGCATTCTTAATATACTGTAGGTATTTGCATCACAAAGTGCAAGAACTCCAAACAGTAAAAAAAATGGCCAGGCTGGACCCTGATAATTTTTACAAGCAGCATCTGAAAACATATTTTCTTTCTGTTATCTTGGTCAGTGTCATGTACTTGTCGAGGTACGGCCACGGCGACTCACTCGTCGGGATTAACTGTTCTCCGACCTCATCTTATGCCATCATTTCATCAAATATTTTTTTTTGCGTGACTGGCTAAGGAGTGGTACCATCCGGAGCAGAAGGAGGCTGTAATGCATCATAAAGATGGTTGGTTGCTGTCCACCGTTAACACGAACAAGAAGTAGCGCCTTCGCGTCACTACTGATCCAGGATCAGCGATCTTAGCAGTTGTATTTCCCGATTTGAGTTTGAGCTTCAGAAATGCTTGCGAAAATGTAGCTTGTGTGGAAGCTACCGCACTACTTGGTAAAAAAAAGAGCTTTGCTACTGAAAAGCTATTTGATTCAGAAAGCAGCGAAGCTACGACCAAGCTACTGAGAAATGTAGTTAAACTATTAGCTTCGCTGCTCCACTGCCCAACACTGGTTAATATTGTTCTTTACTAAAATGAAAAGCTTAATTTATATTTTATATATATATTATAGCTTAATTTCATGTATGTACTCTCTGTATTCAGTTATTCTCTGGATAAATTATGGTGTGTATAATTTTAATGTCCTGATTGAGCAACATCTATTTCAGACTAGAGGTCTTCACAGTGCACCCGAGACCCGTCGACCCGAATGGGTTCGGGTCTATATTTTAAATGATCAGCCGGGTCCGGTCCGAATCTATTACCTCGGGTCCTGGGTCTGTTTAACATTGTGTGTAATGCCCGTGTGATCATCAGACTCGGGGAACACCCGGCTGTAATCAGACACTGCTTGTTTTTTTGTAACTTGCCACTTTTAGGAAAATTAGGAAAAGAAAAGTATGAGCCAAAAAAAGCAAGGTTTCTATGGCAACCAGTGAGGGACACAATGACTTCGAAAGCCAAACCGTGCTTTACATTTTCTCCCATTTTTATAATAATATAAATGAATTGTTTAATCAAATTTTTAGTGGTCAGATTCAGACTCGAAGCAGAGCAGAGAACACAGAGATGACAGACAGAGCAGCCATGGCACTGAACGAGCGATCATTATTATAGTTCAAAAGGGCAAACAGTCTAAGTTATTATCAGAGTTAACTCAAGTCAGAATGTACATGTGCACAGTTGCATTTGTCATCCGTCACCGTGACATCAAGTGGACTTTTGAAGCTGAAATAATGAGTGGATTGAGCTTGGACTTGGAATAACGCGAAAAATAACATGGATAACTTTCTTGTCGGAGGATTGTAAATGCATCACAGGCAGTCAGGTACAAAGAAGAGAGATTATGGTTCCTTAAATTAGGTAAGACAAAAAGTTTTTTTTTTTTTTGCAACAGGTTTATTGGCTTGCAATAGCAATTTAAGGTGGAATATGTTTCAATCGGGTCCAGTCGGGGCTTTGTCTTCCAGATGGGCTTGGGTCCAGCTTTTGAAATAATAGACTGGTCTGGGTCGGTTCAGTCTAGTACATTACGGATCTCTTTCGGATTCTGGCACAAATTTTTGGACCCGTGAAGACCTCTATTTCAGACTCTCCTCAATCGCGCAAATATGTTTACTGGCATTAGCTACTGTTTCCATGTATATGTTGTATGCTAAATTAATAATAATTTAACCACCATTTAAATCATTACCTGCTTCAAAATGAATGATGTTAACGAAATTCTTGTTGAAACATTTACAGTTAGCACCTACTCTACGAATAAAAACACTATAACAGAATTATAAAAACAATAAATAACTGTTCAATGCGAATAAAGATATGTGTTTACGAAGCATAAATCTTTTTACAGATTTCAGAATGAGAACTTTGTCATTTGTTATAAGTTGAGGTCTGAGGTCTGAGTGTCTGTCTGATGTTTATCGTGTTCATAATGTTCTCTACCGTAATGAACGTAGCTTTTTAATAAGTAGAGGAAATTCCCTTGAGTGTTTGCATTGTAAGAATGTACAATGATACTTCAGATTTAAAAACACTGACTTATGTGATGTCTCATTAAAATCATACAATTTCTTATTATTTCAATAGAACATTTACACACACACAAGGGATTACCAATATGGTGATTCACTTTCATGACGTCATGATCAATGCAGTTCTCTATTCTAGATCCGTGATCTACAGTGTTGTGAATCTGAGCTTGATGGAAATGAATGTACAGTGCATTCAGTAACTTTTAAACAGTCAGGATAACTCCTCACACTGAATATTTTTCATGGGAATTGTCCAAAATAACAAAATCATAAGTTAACTATCGAGGCACAGAAATACTGAATACCAGCACATCTGGTGACCCAAAATGTCTGATTAAGCTGTAACTTTTAACACAACTAAACTGTGCAGACATTTATCATCAAAACAACAGAAGCTGCAGAATCTCATCTTTCATGTTTGATCAATCAATCAATCAATCAATCACCTTTATTTATATAGTGCTTTAAACAAAATACATTGCGCCAAAGCACTGAACAACATTCATTTGGAAAACAGTGTCTCAATAATGCAAAATGATAGTTAAAGGCAGTTCATCATTGAATTCATTGATGTCATCTCTGTTCAGTTGAAATAGTGTCTGTTTAATTTGCAATCAAGTCAACGATATCGCTGTAGATGAAGTGACCCCAACTAAGCAAGCCAGAGGCGACAGCGGCAAGGAACCGAAACTCCATCGGTGACAGAATGGAGAAAAAAACCTTGGGAGAAACCAGGCTCAGTTGGGGGGCCAGTTCTCCTCTGACCAGACGAAACCAGTAGTTCAATTCCAGGCTGCAGCAAAGTCAGATTGTGCAGAAGAATCATCTGTTTCCTGTGGTCTTGTCCTGGTGCTCCTCTGAGACAAGGTCTTTACAGGGGATCTGTATCTGGGGCTCTAGTTGTCCTGGTCTCCGCTGTCTTTCAGGTCAGTAGAGGTCCTTTCTAGGTGCTGATCCACCATCTGGTCTGGATACGTACTGGATCCGGGTGACTGCAGTGACCCTCTGATCTGGACACAGACTGGATCTGGTGGCCACGGTGACCTCGGAACAAGAGAGAAACAGACAAATATTAGCGTAGATGCCATTCTTCTAATGATGTAGAAAGTACGGTGTTATGTGAAGTGTTCCGGTTCCAGTTTACCTAATTAATGCAGCCTAAAAATCCTTTAACGGATTTGGATATTAAAAGCATATTAGTATGTTATGTGTATGCCAGGTTAAAGAGATGGGTCTTTAATCTAGATTTAAACTGCAAGAGTGTGTCTGCCTCCCGAACAATGTTAGGTAGGTTATTCCAGAGTTTAGGCGCCAAATAGGAAAAGGATCTGCCGCCCGCAGTTGATTTTGATATTCTAGGTATTATCAAATTGCCTGAGTTTTGAGAACGTAGCGGACGTAGAGGAGTATAATGTAAAAGGAGCTCATTCAAATACTGAGGTGCTAAACCATTCAGGGCTTTATAAGTAATAAGCAATATTTTAAAATCTATACGATGTTTGATAGGAAGCCAGTGCAGTGTGGACAGGACCGGGCTAATATGGTCATACTTCCTGGTTCTAGTAAGAACTCTTGCTGCTGCATTTTGGACTAGCTGTAGTTTGTTTACCAAGCGTGCAGAACAACCACCCAATAAAGCATTACAGTAGTCTAACCTTGAAGTCATAAATGCATGGATTAACATTTCTGCATTTGACATTGAGAGCATAGGCCGTAATTTAGATATATTTTTGAGATGGAAAAATGCAGTTTTACAAATGCTAGAAACGTGGCTTTCTAAGGAAAGATTGCGATCAAGTAGCACACCTAGGTTCCTAACTGATGACGAAGAATTGACAGAGCAACCATCAAGTCTTAGACAGTGTTCTAGGTTATTACAAGTAGAGTTTTTAGGCCCTATGATTAACACCTCTGTTTTTTCTGAATTTAGCAGTAAGAAATTACTCGTCATCCAATTTTTTATATCGACTATGCATTCCATTAGTTTTTCAAATTGGTGTGTTTCACCGGGCTGCGAGGAAATATAGAGCTGCGTATCATCAGCATAACAGTGAAAGCTAACACCATGTTTCCTGATGATATCTCCCAAGGGTAACATATAAAGCGTGAAGAGTAGCGGCCCTAGAACTGAGCCTTGAGGTACTCCATACTGCACTTGTGATCGATATGATACATCTTCATTCACTGCTACGAACTGATGGCGGTCATATAAGTACGATTTAAACCATGCTAATGCACTTCCACTGATGCCAACAAAGTGTTCAAGTCTATGCAAAAGAATGTTGTGGTCAATTGTGTCAAACGCAGCACTAAGATCCAATAAAACTAATAGAGAGATACACCCACGATCAGATGATAAGAGCAGATCATTTGTAACTCTAAGGAGAGCAGTTTCAGTACTATGATACGGTCTAAATCCTGACTGGAAATCCTCACATATACCATTTTTCTCTAAGAAGGAATATAATTGTGAGGATACCACCTTTTCTAGTATCTTGGACAGAAAAGGGAGATTCGAGATTGGTCTATAATTAACTAGTTCTCTGGGGTCAAGTTGTGGCTTTTTTATGAGAGGCTTAAAAACAGCCAGTTTGAAGGTTTTGGGGACATGTCCTAATAACAATGAGGAATTAATAATAGTCAGAAGAGGACCTATGACTTCTGGAAGCACCTCTTTTAAGAGCTTAGATGGTATAGGGTCTAACATACATGTTGTAAGTTTAGATGATTTAACAAGTTTATACAATTCTTCCTCTCCTATAGTAGAGAATGAGTGGAACTGTTCCTCAGGGGGTCTATAGTGCACTGTCTGATGCGAAACTGTAGCTGACGGCTGAATGGTTGCAATTTTATCTCTAATAGTATCGATTTTAGAAGTAAAGTAGTTCATAAAGTCATTACTGCTGTGGTGTTGGGAAATGTCAACACTTGTTGAGGCTTTATTTTTCGTTAATTTAGCCACTGTATTGAATAAATACCTGGGGTTATGTTTGTTTTCTTCTAAAAGAGAAGAAAAGTAATCAGATCTAGCAGTTTTTAATGCTTTTCGGTAGGATATGCTACTTTCCCGCCAAGCAATACGAAATACCTCTAGTTTTGTTTTCCTCCAGCTGCGCTCCATTTTTCGGGCTGCTCTCTTTAGGGTGCGAGTATGCTCATTATACCATGGTGTCAAACTGTTTTCCTTAACCTTTCTTAAGCGTAAAGGAGCAACTGTATTTAAAGTGCTAGAAAAGAGAGAGTCCATAGTTTCTGTTACATCATCAAGTTGTTCTGAGGTTTTGGATATGCTAAGGAATTCGGATACATCAGGAAGATAACTTAAAAAGCTGTCTTTTGTGGTAGAAGTGATGGTTCTTCGATACTTGTAACAAGAAGAAGAATTTACAATTTTGGCTATATGAAGTTTACACAGAACTAAATAATGATCTGAGATATCATCACTTGGCTGAATAATTTCAACACTATCAACATCAATTCCATGTGACAGTATTAAATCTAGAGTATGATTTCGACAATGAGTAGGTCCTGAAACGTGTTGTCTAACACCAATAGAGTTCAGAATGTCTATAAATGCTGATCCCAATACATCTTTTTCATTATCGACATGGATATTAAAATCACCAACTATTAAGACTTTATCTGCAGCCAGAACTAACTCGGATGTAAAATCACCAAACTCTTTAATAAAGTCTGTATGGTGCCCTGGTGGCCTGTATACAGTAGCCAGTACAAACATAACAGGGGATTTATCATTAACATTGGTTTCTCTGGATAATGTTATATGAAGCACCATTACTTCAAACGAGTTATACTTGAAGCCTGCCCTCTGAGAAATCCTGAAAACGTTATTATAAATTGAAGCAACACCTCCCCCTTTGCCTTTTAGACGCGGCTCGTGTTTATAACAATAATCTTGGGGGGTGGACTCATTTAAAATAATGTAATCATCAGGTTTTAGCCAGGTTTCTGTCAAGCAGAGCACATCTATATTATGATCAGTTATCATATTATTTACAAAAAGTGTTTTCGTAGAAATGGATCTGATATTCAATAAGCCAATCTTTATCATTTGTTTATCCATATTGCATTTGTTTTTTATTTGTTGAACCTCAATTAAATTGTTAACCTTAACTTGGTTTGGACGTTTTTTGTATTTTCTAGTTCGTGGAACAGACACAGTCTCTATAGTCTCTATAGTTTGATCATTTTGAACATTTTTAATGCAATAAATTTTATACCTTACTAAATTAAGAGAAATAATATACTAATATTTGTATATAATGTAAATAATTTACACGTGTATAACTTATTTAGCATTATTTCATCAGGTCTCACCTCAGCGTCTTGAGTTGACAGTTTGTATGCTGTAGTAAATCACTGAGCAGCTTCACTCCTGATTCTCCAGGATCATTTCCTGTGAGATCCAGCTCTATCAAGTGTGAAGGGTTTGATCTCAGAGCTGAAGACAGAGCTTTATAACCTTCTTCACTGATACTGCAGTCTGAAAGTCTATTAGAGAAAGATGTTATTCTTCATTATAACACAGATTGTTACACAAGTACATGTTCTAGAATGAAGAAAATAAAAAGATGCACTACAGAAATTTTTGCCTGAATTGACTCCTTTCACAGTAAAGCTGGGTAAAGTTATATATTGGTGAACGTAATCTGCAATTCTTGCATTTTAATTTCTCACAATTATAACCTTCAGTTGCAATCAAAATTACTCAGTCACTCAGAGCTTTTCTGAAGATCCAGGATAAAATAAAAAAAATGCTGATGCATATTAAAAAAAGAGATATTGTCTATATAATGTAACATTTGAGTGACAAGATTTTATAATAACAAAATTATGTAACTTTATTATAACCTTCTTCAGCAATACTGCAATCTGAAAGTCTTCAGAAAGAATAAATAAAACACATTAAAATCATTTATTGCACCATTAGGATATTAACAATTACCATCATCTCCAAAAATCAATCTGTTTGTCAATATTTTATAAATGTATCTACATCAACACAAAAATTTCACATTACTGATCCATTCCTTGTGACACAGCACCAGTTTACAGACCAGCGGGAGCTTTACATTGATTTATGTTTAAATTAACCAAATTCAGACCTGAGTATCTGTAGTGTCTGTGAATTTCTCAGCAGACTGGAGATTTTTGTCACTCCAGAGTCTCCTATTTGATTCCTGCTCAGATCCAGCTCTCTGAGGTTTGAATTAAACGCTGATGCCAGAGCAGCACAACCTTCATCTGTAATACTGATGCAGTTTAACCTGTAAAAGAGACAACACAACTAATTTAGATATTCATACAATTACACAAATAGCTGCTTTAGCTACTAATTTTAGCTACTAATCCCATTTCTGACACATACTTTGTGGGGAAGTCGTGGCCTAGTGGTTAGAGAGTTTGTTTCCTAACCCTAGGGTTGTGGGTTTGAGTCTCAAGCCGGCAATGCCATGACCGAGGAGCCTTTGAGCAAGGCACTGAACCCCCAACTGCTCCTCGGACACCGCAGCATAAATGATGCTCACTGCTCCGGGTGTGTGTTTACAGTGTGTGTGTGTGTGTGTGTGTGTGTGTGTGTGTCTGCACTTTGGATGGGTTAAATGCAGAACATGGATTCTGAGTATGGGTCACCATACTAGGGTGTATGTCACGTCACTTTTATCCACCAATAAGAGATTAGCATGATAATCACTCTGTGAAATTATTATTTTAATTTGCTATTATAATATTTTGCATTTTAAAGTACAGTACTTAAGCCTAAACCATACTTACAATGCTGTCCTAATTTCTTTACATTCAAATGTAAGGCTTTTATTTTAGTGGAAAACTGAACAGTGAACCAGTGGTGGACGAAGTACACAAATCAAGTACTTGAGTAAAAGTACAGATACATATGGTAAAATATTACTCCAGTAAAAGTAAAAGTACTCCTTTTTCAATTTTACTCAAGTGAAAGTACAAAAGTACTCAATTTTTTATGTACTTAAGTAAAAAAGTACTGCAAGATAGATGTGTGCAATTTTATATAGGCTACTTAATTTAATTTTATATTAGCACATTTTTTATAATCCTACTGTTCAAAATACCTTGGATTTTTTCAAAATAACCACTATATGGAGTCAAGATATATTTTTGTTGTTGATATGGACTACGTTGATGAGAGTAATGTTCACTGTGAAGCTTACACTGTGATGTACCTGAGAGAAAACAGAGATGACCATCTGATTTTCACCAGTAAGAAAAAAAGTATTTTAAAGTTAGTTGTTTTACAGAACATCAAAGTTACAGTACAGACCAAAAGTTTGGACACACCTTCTCATTCAAAGAGTTTTCTTTATTTTCATGACTATGTAAATTGTAGAGTCACACTGAAGGCATCAAGGGATATTTGAGCAAGAAGGAGAGTGATGGGGTGCTGCGCCAGATGACCTGACCTCCACAGTCACCAGACCTGAACCCAATCCAGATGGTTTAGGGGTGAGCTGGACCGCAGACAGAAGGAAAAAGGGCCAACAAGTGCTAAGCATCTCTCGGGGAACTCCTTCAAGACTGTTGAAGACCATTTCAGGTGACTACCTCTTGAAGCTCATCAAGAGAATGCCAAGAGTGTGCAAAGCAGTAATCAAAGCAAAAGGTGGCTACTTTGAAGAACCTACAATATGACATATTTTCAGTTGTTTCACACTTTTTTGTTATGTATATAATTCCATATATAATTCCACATGTGTTAATTCATAGTTTTGATGCCTTCCGTGTGAATCTACTATTATCATAGTCATGAAAATAAAGAAAACTCTTTGAATGAGAAGGTGTGTCCAAACTTTTGGTCTGTACTGTAAATATGACATGATAATAAGGCCTGAAGTTAGAAAGAACATTTTAAGGAAAAAAATAATAAAAGAATTTTCATAATGATTTTTTCCTTCTCAAATCTTGTATGTGGTTTATAAACACCCCTGGCCAAATGGGGTGCATCTCTTCCCACTGATAATTACTGTAGTTACCATGTTCTGAACATCACATCCTTTCTTTTCTAACCAGATATATATATATATATATATAGGTGGCTGAATAAAAATATTTGGACATTATTTATAACAAGTACATCAACTTAGCACCAACAAGCTTGTTAGCTAGACAGTTAGCATCAGCTAACAATATTTATTTATTTTCAGTACGATGAACATTCATGTCTGTCTACTCGTCTAGTTAATCCAAACAATATACATGTATAACGTTACTGTCGATAAACAATATAAAAACAGACGTCACAAAGGACATTTTAATTAAACTGTTAACATTACGGCAGCGGTGAATTTGAACGTGCACAAGTTATTGTATTTAATCTGTGTTATTTTATGGGGTTTTTTGTTGTTGTTTTTTTTTTTTACCTAAAATTGATGTGTCTGCATCGTCTGCACTCGAGCATTTCAGTGGGCTTAAATAGATCACTCTTTACAACGGATTTAGTTCCCAAACAACTGACAGTTTTGACCCAAATATGATTTTCAGTTACAATAATTAATCCAAAATTTCGATATTAATAACTTACTTTTAGCAACGTCAGACGCACGCGCGCTCACAAGATCTCCCGGTTCTTACTTCTGTAGACTCGCACTAAACGGTTCATTTGAATCAGTGAGTGGTCGACTCCAGAACAGCTGCAATCGGATCATTCTAATTCGTAAACGAATTGTTTGGTGTGATTCGCGATCCGATTTAAAAGTTTATTTTGAAAAGATTCAGTTCGTTCATGATGAATCAGACACCGCTTCTGCGTGTCGGAGCACATGATATTATAGGGAGTAACGATATGTTTTATGAAATGTAGTGAAGTAAAAAGTATGATTTTATGCTTTGGAATGTAGTGAAGTAAAAGTAAAAGTTGCTCAAAATAAAACTACTCCAGTAAAGTACAGATACTTGAAAAATGTACTTAAGTACAGTAACGAAGTAAAGCTACTCCGTTACTGTCCACCACTGCAGTGAACTTATGTTTGTGTTTATTTCACAACAGGTTTATAAACACTTTGTTGTACAAATCTGATTAAATCTGTTAACATCATCTGCCAAAAAATATGGAAATTACAGGAGCATACAATTTAGCGAACCTTCCTAATTCATGTTATGACTGAAAAATAACTTGCTCACCAGCATTTCTTTTAAATGAACTGCAATTCAGAACTTCTACTAAACAAAAATATCAGAAATAGATCAAGAGATTTAAGACCACATCTTAGAATAAACCACATTTCATATTAAATATTATTCTGAATTATTGAATGCTTTCAGTTTTACGACTTTTTGTTTGGAGATAATACTCTTAATTACTTTCTTACGAAACAGCATTTATTTAGTTTTTATTTCCAAATATAGCTCAGTCCAAAATGAATGTTTAGTGGTAAACATGTTAAAGATTAATGGAGAGGCTGTCAATTCATAAAGTGATCAGCTGTTTCATCTCAAACATCTGTGTACTGAACTCCACTGTAATCCTTTAAAAAAGCCAAATCAAGGCCTTGTCTCTGGGAGCTCCAGAGACAATCGCTGTGAATCAGACATCTCACAGACGTTAAACACCGATGTGTCATCAGAACATGAAGGCTGACTTCTTCATTGATCTTCAGAACATTATGAAAATAGCATTGTGACTGAAGGAAAGAATCTGAAGCCAATGATAAGATATGCAAGTTTTTTTTTTCTTCTATATTTTGTCAGTAATGCCACGTCAGACAATTAGGTACACTTATTTATACACACCGTATTTCTGATTCTACTATAAAATATTTAAATACCCTAAAACCTTTGATTTGTTTAAAACTATAGACTGCTTTGGCCAGTGGAAAAGAGATCCACTCTATTCTAAAAAGATTCTCTGAGAAGTATTTTATAGAATTTTGTTTTTACATTAATTTTGATACATTTGTTTGAAAACAAGACCAAGACAGTGAATGATTTTTAGCAATGTGAAGTTCTATACAAATAGCACTTTTAGTAAGCATGTCATATTTTCCTATAAAGTCTTGTACCTTTGACAGTGTTAAACATTGTCATACACATGATTTTATAAATCTAGTACATTTTTAGGATGAAATCTAAAGAAAGTTTTATACATCTTTCTTTCTCAGAATTACCAAACTCACAGTTGTTTAGGTAAACCAAGTTATAAAGTCTGAACTTAGGAGATATAAACTTGGATCTACAAGAAGAACTGTGAGATAAAATAGGTAGACACAGGGGAAACACAGGTCTAAATACAGGTCTAAACACGTGTTCAAAACAGTCACGTGCAAACGTAAAAATAGGCCTACGTTCCACTTAAAAAAAATCACAACCAAGTGAACGGCTGCATGAGTCATTAGTTAACAGACGTAAAAGATCAGCCAGCTGTTTTTTTTTCGTTGTTTTTGTTTTCCGTATATATATATATATATATATATATATATAATGTATATATATATAGAATCTGAATTAAAATGTGTTTGATTTAAGCCTATTTCAAAATGTGTCATAAAATGTCGCGCATACTGCTCAACTAACGCGATCATTATAAAGGTGTTTAAACAACAATAGACTTCCACTTGCATGTGTTTGACAAACGGAATATCAGATATTTCATTCCATAGCTAACACATTTGTGAATATGGGTCTAATCTAGGCTATCCAGGATTTTTTTTAATTTTTTTATTGCATCTGAAAATGACTTTGTGCAGCTCGCGATGCTCAGCTGTGAACGATTTAAAAATGGGTGCGTTTGACTTGAAGCACAACCTCAGTCGGCGGTATGATTCACTCTTTTGTTGTTCTGTTTTCTTTCAGGATCAAAAATACAACAAATGAAAGCGTTTATCTGTATTTCCGACTGATGAGAACTATGCATATACATTCATAAATCAGTCAATTTTGTATTTTATTATGAGATATTTTATTCTAATGTGATCAGTGACTCAAGCACTGATGGACCAAAGAGAACGTATTTCAAGACTTTCAGTAAAAACGTGAAATATAAATTCTCAGAAAATGCATTTAATACCAATATATTGAAACGTCTGTTTACATACTTGACCGGGGTTGAGCCCTGCCTTCATCCATTGAAACTGCATAATTAATTGTTAAAGGTTATGGTTCCACCCCTTTAACTATTAGGCGTTTGTATCTATTACACGTTACCCCACCAGGTGGCAACAAGTGACTGTTAAAAATGCATTTGTCATGGAATCATTTTCAATTTAACTCACTCTTCTTAATCACAAACCCTTTTATTTTACGTGATTAAATGCCATTAAAAACATCCAAATCTATAGTTTACACTTCCATAATGTACTTAAAGACACCATGAATAGGAACTAAAATGTGATTTTAATATACTTTTTTTTTAAATACAGAGACAGTATATTAAAAGCTAATTTTAGTTCATATTCCAGATCTCTCAAAATAGAAGTTGAGTACACTTAGATGTTCTTAAGATTATCGTAGGAAGTACTAGAGAATAATTTTAGTATATAAAGTAAATAAACTAAAGAGTATAAAGTGCACAAAAAATAGAACTTTAAGTACATTATGGAAGTGTGCTTTTTCACTTGGGTATCACTATCAAGAGTTAATTATTTTGATAGACTATCATATCTAGCTACTGCTGCCATTCTGCTAGTATATCACAACCAGCCTGTAAATGGCGTTAAAATATGATGTTAGTTTCAGGATTTTTTTAACAAACTGTTCTGACGTTCTACTTTATCTTGTACTGTTTTTCTTTTTTGTGAACCACTTTCGTATTTATGGCACATCACATTAGAATAGTTATTAGTTATTGTCATCATTAGAATAGGCGGCAATTATCTTATAAAGAATTCAACGTAAGTATGTCACGTGAGTTCGATAGAGGCCAATAACTGAATGCTTTCAGCAAATGATGAATTTTATTGGATTTCAGACAATTAAATAATGCCAACTGTGACTGATGATTGCAGGGTTCATTAAGTGAGAGGGTTTGATTGACTCTTCTCGAGTAGGACTTGCAACGCGCACGCAAGTACATTCAAAGCAAAGCGATAAAGCATATTTTTAAAGGGACAGCCAACGAATTATAAACTCCGATTACAATATTTTCCGGCATCCGACAGCCATAATTACTGATGTTAACACACAGGGAAAATGTGTAACAGATGCCTCACAGATACAAATGGGGAAAATAATGTTTTTATGTTTTGATTAAAAGATAATTAATTAAAAGAAATTAAAGCGAAACCCTAATGTTCTGCATTTCTGTTTAGAGCTGCGTGCTGAAGATGACCAGTAGAGTGAGCATTTGATAGCAAGTTTTTAATCACCGTTTTATTATAATGTTGTTCTCATTATAATGGTATGGGTGTGACAGTCCAGTCATACTTATTAATATTCTGCATTAGTTTGACCTGCTCGCACTGTGCGCAGAAAAGATAACACCATAGTACTAGGCTATAATGACGTGCTTGAATCAAAACCACAGTCATCTTATATCAGATAAACAATATATATACACTGGCTTAAATGTTTTGAAAATCAATTGAACCCTACCTGTTTGGGGTCAACCCTATAGCAAAACTAATCGAAAAATACATTGGCATCATCTGTATTAAAGAGAAATTAATTACTTCATATGATGTTTAAGTGAATAAAATAGCCTTGACAGTAGATTTCCACAACTGTTGACTTTATTCTCTCTCACTGGTGTGTGTGTGTGTGTAGGTGATGCAGTATTGCTGGGTTGCTGGGTTTTCGCAACAAAACCCACCTAATTGCTACTCAACACTAGCACAATTAGGTTTCAAGGGGAGTTCCCCAGTAAAAATTTCATTCTGGGGGTAAAATACACATTTTGCTGTGGGGTTTCTCCGGTAAAATTTACATTCATATTATGTTATTGGGGTCGCTTCAACACACAGAAACTGTGATAGGTAGCCTAGTTACTCATGAAAACCACAAACTCGGCAACACTGAGGTGATGTAAAAGAGGAAAGCAGGCATTTGGATCAAAGCACTGTGAGGCAAAGGTGGGGGGGACTCAAAACATTTATAAACTTAAAACACATATTCATGCCCAGTTGGCATTGTTTTACTACTTACAAGGTTTAAGTATAAAACTGTTATTTACAATACACATCATGCTGTTTAATCATATTTTTAGAGGGGACAACCAGGGATTGGGCAGCATATGCAGCAGTGCACAGGGAGCAGTTGGGGGTTCAGACCTTGTTCAGGTGTCTCATCTCAGTCGTGTTATTGAGGGTGGAAGAGAGCGCTGGTTATTCACTCACCCTACAGACAATTTTACATTTTTTAATGGGAAACTTTGCGAGTTGTAATGTAGTTAATAGCCACTGACAGATTTTGTGTGATGCCACCAGTGTTTGAACACAAACAGAAAACAATAAATATTAATTTTAAATACAGTGCTTCTTCTCCAGTGTGCTGATGCTAAATGTTGGAGGTTACTGGTTGAAGAACCAGATTTAATAAAACTAACTCATGATCTGCTCACACGTAAATGCACTTCACTCTTAAGCATGTGTTTTTCATTAAAATGCAGCCTTTTGTGACCACAATAACTCGTATCATAATATCAAGCTTATTTAGATTAATTGTGCAGTCCTGATAAGTGTAAAAAAATTTCAAATCTATGAAACTGTGGTGGGTCACTAGAGTCTGGGTAATTAATGGGATACACTTAAAATACTTACTTCAGCTTTTCCAGTCTACACTGTACATTTTCAAACAGAGTCAAGATGATCTTCATCCCTGGGTTTCCTAGTTTATTCTCACTCAGATCCAGCTCTGTCAGATTTGAAGGGTTTGAATTTAGAGCTGCAGCCAGAACATGACAACCTCCTTCTGTGATACAGTTGTTCTTCAGACTGCATAAAGAGAAAACACTTCAGTTATAATCTGAATATTTACCAGGATGTTTTAGCTGACAGATGACAAATACTGGTGATGGTGTTACCAAAGTCAAAAATAAATGTTTTCAATCAGCAATCTCTTAAACAAAACACACAATAAACATCCAGCGGCAAGGATTTAAAAATGTCCTTGTAACACTACACTGAAAAAATATGTCAATTTGTTGAGTGTACAGTGTTTATGCTGCAGTAGAGCAGCAATCTGATTCACTCGTGAAGAACATTGAGATCCAGTAATCTGTCTACTCAACGTGCCTAGATCTAGACTAAAAAAAACATTTAAACACTTAAACATTTGCATTCAGAAACGCCTCCAATATAGTGACAAGACCTCCCATTATAAATCATGTGAATGTATAATGTACTCACCCGAAATAGTGGAAAAAGAAAGCAGTACTGACTGAGAAGACATTCTGTGCGCTCACTAAAACAGATCAGTATCTGTATATATATATATATATATATATATATATGAACTGTAACTCAGGGAATACTCAAGGAAGAGACATGAGAGAGATATCTATAAAAAGTTTGACATGTTACTACTTTTAAACTAAACAAGTGCCGCCGAAAAAAATTTTTTTTGTGATAAAGTAATTCATATGAAAACAATGCGATATCTGTTTTTCATGTCTCACTTCATTATATCGAATGTGAGCACGCCCCCGCGTGATTCAAACTGAGGCGCGCGGCTCACGCAGAAGACTGTTCTTCAAGCTTTTTATTTTACTGTTTGCTTCGCAATGAGAGGAATAACACATAATTCACCCCAAAAAGATGTGATGTGGTTGAGAATTTGAAAAATGGATTTCCTCAGAAAAAAAAGAATGAAGCACTAGCAGAGATCATAAACATGAGTAAGTCTCTTTTTATTTATTGATATACTTGTACTAGTTTTCACATGTGTAAACATTTTACTAGTTAGAATTTTTCCAAACTATAATTCCTGAATAAAGGTATAATCAAGTTAAATATTATGAAGTTTCAATAACAATATACAATACTATACCATTCAAAAGCTTGATGTAAATAATATAAATTTAACAAATAAAGATAACTGTAACAAATGTAAAAACAATGCTGTTCTTTCAATTTATTCCCCTTAAAAAACCTGAAAAATATTCTCAGCTCTTTTCAACATTAATAATCATAATAGTAATAATGATAATAATAATAACACTATTTTTTATTTATTTATTTATTTTGTAGAAAATAAGATTGTGTGACTGGAGTAATGCAACAAAAAAAATTCAGTTTGAAAGTCAGCTTTGATTGTTCCTAATAAACTGTTTAACTGCTCCACCAAGTGGAAAAATTAAATTATGTTGTGGGATAATTAAATATATTCTTAATAAACTACAAACATATAATTATATAGATTTATTTTGTCCTCACATTCTTTCTGACTTAAAGGCACATTATGCAGCTCATTATGTAGGCCTTTGTCTTCTCAGGTGTAAATCACAATGATATTCATGATAGTTGACGCCTACTCGCATATGACTTTTACCAACTAGTAAATTTTAATCAATATATGGTTTTCTGTAAGTGAGTAAATAAGATGATTTACATAATTTAGAAATAAAAATTCTAGGCTACAAGCTCCAGTTCTCAAAAGTCCCGGGAACCATTGTTCTTTATGTGTTTTATGGCCTTATTCAAGTGTTTTAAAATTTGTTGTTTTTCACTAACCACGCATAACATTTTTTTTTCTCAAAAAATACAATCATGTACATACATGCATTTGTGCTGATTACAGTGAGATTAGACTTTACCCATTTAGATATTTATAAGAAACTGAAAAAAGCACAAATGTCAGGGCATGACAAAACTTCTCCAGGCCCCAAAAATACCCTTAGACTCCAGAAGGTTAAAGACTGCAAATTTTCAAAATTTTAATTAACAAAACACTAATGATTGTCACAAAATTTACCTCAGTATCTCTAATTTACAGTTTATATTCTCCAGACCAGTGCAGAGTAGCTTCACTCCTGAATCCTGCAGATTATTATTGTTCATGTTCAGCTCTTTCAGACTGGTCTCTGATCCAAGAACTGAAGCCAGAGCTGGACAGCTTTTGTCTGTTAAGCCACAATCATTTAGCCTACAAGATAAATAAATCAATTCACAGAGTTAGCTATATGTAATACATTTGTTAAATACAAAAAAATAAGCAATACCAATACCAATACACTGCATATATATTAGTATTGTATTGATTCAAATTGATTCAAATAAAACTTAATAAAATATGTAAATGAATAATAGGTTTATATCATTAATGGCAATGAGTTATATATTTAAAAGTGCTGCTCTATTATCTGGATGAGTTTCTTGAGGTGGATAATCTGGAGGTTAATCATTCATTTATTGAGGTTATGCAAGACTATATCTCCTTTATAGCAGAAGTTGTAGAAATTTAACTGAATATTGAATATAAACAACTAAGGAACAATGTGTTTTATAATAACATGATGTGCTTCTTCTGTAGCTAACTAAACAGCTTGTTTGGCTGAAAAGAGATATTATTACATAAAACTCATGTAAATCGAATAAAACAGCATCGCATTGCAATGGACTGCAGTTTTCAAAGAAAAAAAAAATCAAGAAATTGTTTTGACTTTACCCTAAAAGAGATATATACTTATAACTATGGGTGGGGGGGAAAACACGATACGGTATAATATCACAATGTTTTCTGCAGCAATACGGATCTTTTAGTATACTATTTGGTAGAATTATAAAATCGATTTATTCACAATCAACTAGATGCTAGGGTTGAGTTTTTTTTTTCTGGTGAAGTCAGCTGGGTCACCTTCTGAAATAAAGATGACGGGATCGCGGAAAGTTATCAGATGGAGATGTGTAGCACTGCGTGAGGCAAATGGTGGTCACACCAGATACTGACTGGTTTTCGGACAACCCCCTCGAACCATCAATTCAGTAAACTGCACATTTTAGAGTGGCCTTTTATAGTGGTGAGCCTAAAGCCCCTTTCACAATGAACATTGGACCCAGTAAATTTCCGGGTCGCCTTCTGTTTGAGCGCAAACACATCCCGGGACTGCTCCAGGGTTAGGGATCTAGTAACATTGCCGGGTTCAGTCCCGGAACGAGCTCTGTGTGAACAAAAGTCAGAAATAATGCTGTAAAGGGTGTGTCGTAGTGATGACGCACAATATCAGGTGACTCTTTTACCAGGTGTTTTGAAGGCAGATCAACGTTCACTTCTAAAATAATGTGAAAATTGTAATGAAGCAGAGATCAGTTCCTCACTTTCTGGGCTGAAGCTGAGATCGTTCGCCATTTTAAGTGAAAGTTAACCTGCCTAGCGTTTTTGTCTCGTACATGCTGTTTTATAACAAAGTTCGGGAGGAACAGTCGCAGTTCATTAACCTGATTAACACAAGTGGAGACCAATCAGTAATCAACTCATGACAAGGTATAAATAACAGCAGAACCTATCTCTGTTCATTGACGGTTTTCAGCATCCCGGTTCGCGCTGTCTGTCATCTTATCACAGACAAAATTTTCCTTCCAACAAGGAGATCCGTACCGGTGATTTTTCAGATCTGCTACTTTGCTGACCATGATCATTAAACACGGCCGTTGAGCACCATCAAACGTCATCGCGACAGCTGCTCTTCGTGCCAAGCCACACGTCGTGGACAATAGACCGTGCAAAGTTCAAGCTCGCCTCGCTTGACACCACGATTGATCCGATCAAGACCGGGCACTCTTTGAGCGCTGGAATCGCAGCACCAGCAGGCATTCAACCAGCCCGCTCCTCAGTTCTTACTGCAGCAAGCCTCTTTCACTTCCCGCAGCGGCTCAGCCTTTCACCGCGGTTCTTTCCGGCCGAGGCGCAGTTTGAGGCCGCCTCCTCTAGCGGCGCAGACCGTGCGTCATAAATCAATACATTTTCAGGTGAAGACGGTAAATATAGGTTTGCGGCTAGAAGTAGTGCGAGAGCCGTTGGAGTTCCGATCACATATGTATGTGGAAATTCAGATCCAAATTGAGCCTCGGATGCGTTCAAATATTTAAACTTCTGCGACCAGGCCGTGTGCAAACGCCCGACCGGATGTGATCTTTCGGTGCGAGGTCAGAATTACCTATATTTTGTTAACCTTGACATTATTCTTCAACATAATTTATGTAAAATGGTGGTTCATAATAATTATGGCAGAAATAATTATTAAACCATTATTTACGTGATTAGCCCCATAAAACCTACTGTTTTTATTTAGGGGGTAATCTGATTTGTGACGATGTATTCATACATTATACATTATACATTATATTCATTCAAATTATTAACTTTACCATGGTGAACATGTCAAGGTAACAGTTGCTGCACGACCAGTTTGAAAGTTAAGCACGCCTGCCGCGAGAGGGAGAAATGCGACAATCTTGTACAAATGTCGTGTGCTGTGGAAAGGAGGCTTAAAGTTTGTTAAATCAGGCTATGAGGTAGTCATCATCCACACTGAAATGTCCAAAGATATCATCTGCCTTACCGTGCATGTTTAAACCTCACTGAGGTTTTACAGACATAAGTTTCATGCAATTATTCCGGCAGGACCAATTTATTTAGGGACATATTTCACCATCTACTGGCGTGATCACTATACCCTCGTTTTGCCGCAGGACAGCAGTGTGAGTAAATTCTGAGTTTTTCTAGGACCGTAATATGAAAGCATGCAAGTAAATATCTTTAGAACTGCTTGTAAGTGAATAGCACATAACTGCAATTAACGTTATTGCCATAATCATGTCTATTGGTATGTTTTACAGACACAATGATTTTCATTGCATAATGATTCTCATAGTTTTCAGAAGCCTCTGTTTCCACAGTCTATACTACAACGTGAAACCAGTGTTCCAGATGTATCCATTAGTGCTAGTGATGTGTCGTTCGTAAATGAATCGTTCTTTTTGAACGAATCTTTTAGGTGAACGAATCTTTTAGGTGAACGAATCTTTTAGGCAAACAAATCGTTCATGTTATCCACTGACTCATATTTCTCGTTCAGTAAAGTTCCTCCCTTCATAGCAGCGCATGCGCTATAAGCAGCGCATGCGCAGCTCAGTGAACCGGGTAACAACCATTTCATCCTGTCAAAGAATTACTCAACATCGAGCCGATAGCCTTCGAGTATGAGATGTGACAGAGTATGTGATTTGTTGAATGTAGTAACGAATACGCCCTTCAATGAACGAGTTTCATATGAGTCTGAACTAGATCTAGAGATCTTATCGTTCGTGAGTGAAATGACTGAACTGGCACACGTCATTCGTGAACGAACTGAATGAACGGATACATGTCGTTTGTGAATGAAATGAACTGGCACATAGCTTATCTTGTTCGCGAACAAAATGAATTAGAGTAAACTAGGTTAATCTGCCATTTTAGCATGTCAATCTCGAAAATGCAAAGCGCAGTTATAGGTACAGTACCGTGCACATACGCTCATTTTGATATTTAGCAACTCCACGTTTAATCCATAGACCGTAAAAGAAAGGTTAATTTATGGATGTGAATATATATAATATACAAACTGTCTGACCAAACAATTAAAATGCTAATTAGGCAAGAAACCCTGTGCTTTGTTCATCTGATCAACTCAATTAGACTTCATATATTGAACGCGATTATACACACATTTTAATAAAGCCAGATCAGTTTTTGTAACAAGTGAATGCGTTCGTTGACGTAAGACATAACACATAATACACTCTTTTGCCACCTGCTGGCATATTTTGTGTAAAACGAAGAAATTATCTCTGAACGAATCATTTTGGTGAATGAACCGAAAATGAACGAATCTCTAGAAAGAATCATAATTTCCACCACTAATTAGTGCTGCAACGACGCGTCGACATCATCGTTTACATCGACTACAAATATACGTCGGCGCACGTGAAATGCGTGGACGCATCACACTGTTTACATCTCGCATAATGGCATACGGCGAATGAAGAAGTTGCATTCTATCACAAACAGAGACCACTGTTATTAAAAGTATGAGAATACTTTAAACAGAGGACAAATAAAACGTCTCTTGTTCCCTTTGCAAACCGATATGGTGTACCACGGCAGCACAACTGCGATGAGCGAGCACCTCAGAGGAACATCTAGGCGCTCTCCGGTGTTTCCTTACAATTTAACTGGTTACCCTGTGATCTGGTGACCAACTTCCTGGTTCAGGTCTGATATTCTTGCACTGATGTTTTCAACTCGATGCAGTGCGGACGCACCTGAGAAGAAGAAAAAAAAAAAAAAAAAAAAAGGGTGATAGGTGAACGGCCCCTTAAAAGACAGCGCGCCACGAGACAACAGTCACAAACCACCGAGCTACCCAGAATCAGCTCCAGATCTCTGGAAACCATGCTAAACCTTGCAGAACCCTGACTACATTCTATGGTCATGATGCTTAAGAACATTTCATGACGTCTCAGACAACTGTAAATTTATTGCTACCGTGGTTTAATTATAAACGCTGTCATAAACTCATATTTACAATAGTAAAATATATATATATATTTTTTTGCCTCTTATTTTATACTGTAAAAACTTCCTCCACATTGGTTGAAAATGAACAAAGGTTGAAAATGTTTCTAACCTGTCTACTCTTCCCACAGTCAAGGAGGGGGAAGTCAGGGCCCAGTGGTTAGAGAGTGGACTCCTAACTCTAGGGTCATGGGTTCGAGTCACGGCCCAGCCATGCCATGACTGAGGTGTCCTTGAGCAGGGCACCAAACCCCCAGCTGCTCCCTGGGCGCCGCAGCATAAATGGTTGCCTACTGCTCCGGGTGTGCGTTCACGGTGTGTGCGCATTCACTGCCGTGTGTGCACTTTGGATGGGTTAAATGCAGAGCTGCTCCCACAGGAGCTTTTTCCGTATCTCCTCACTGCCACAGCAGTGTCTGCTCCCGCAGGAGCCCCTTTCGTATCTCCTCACTGCCGCAGCAGTGTCTGCTCCCGCAGGAGCCTTTTCTGTACCTCCCCCATATAAAAAAAAAAAAAAAAAAAATGATTTCATCATGTTAAGCCATTTCACTGAAATAAGCTGTTCAGTTTTCACAATAGGCGACGTGAATTTCAACAAGGGTTCATGATAAGCTTTGATGCCCCACATTCCCAGTCACATTAGCCTCTGCATAATACGCCGTTTTCAAACATAATCAAAAAAAAAAAAAAAGAAAAAAAAAATTAATTTAAAAGTCTCTCAGTCTCTCAGCGGACGCAGTAAATATTTATTCGTTTCCACTGCCCGTCCAGCGAGCACCAGTCTCCCAGCGGACGCAGTAAATATTTATCCGTTTCCACTGTCCGTCCAGCGAGCACGAGTCTCTCAGCGGACGCAGTAAATATTTATTTGTTTCCACTGCCCGTCCAGCGAGCACGAGTCTCTCAGCGGACGCAGTAAATATTTATTAGTTTCCACTGCCCGTCCAGCGAGCACCAGTCTCTCAGCGGACGCAGTAAGTCCATCCAGCGAGCACAAGTCTCTCAGTGGACGCAATAAATATTTATTCGTTTCCACTGTCCGTCCAGCGAGCACTAGTATATTTATCCATTTCCACTGTCTGTCCAGCGAGCACCAGTCTCTCAGAGGACGCAGTAAATATTTATCCGTTTCCCCCATTCCGTCCAGCGAGCACCAGTCTCTCAGCGGACGCAGTAAATATTTATTCGTTTCCACTGCCCGTCCAGCGAGCACCAGTCTCCCAGCGGACGCAGTAAATATTTATCCGTTTCCACTGTCCGTCCAGCGAGCACGAGTCTCTCAGCAGACGCAGTAAATATTTATTCGTTTCCACTGCCCGTCCAGCGAGCACGAGTCTCTCAGCGGACGCAGTAAATATTTATTAGTTTCCACTGTCCGTCCAGCGAGCACCAGTCTCTCAGCGGACGCAGTAAGTCCATCCAGCGAGCACAAGTCTCTCAGCGGACGCAATAAATATTTATTCGTTTCCACTGTCCGTCCAGCGAGCACTAGTATATTTATCCATTTCCACTGTCTGTCCAGCGAGCACCAGTCTCTCAGAGGACGCAGTAAATATTTATCCGTTTCCCCCATTCTGTCCAGCGAGCACCAGTCTCTCAGCAGACGCAGTAAATACTCATCCGTTTCCACTGTCCGTCCAGTGAGCACGAGTCTCTCAGCGGACGCAGTAAATATTTATCCGTTTCCACTGTCCATCCAGCGAGCACCAGTCTCTCAGCGGACGCAGTAAATATTCATCCGTTTCCACTGTCCGTCCAGCGAGCACTAGTCTCTCAGCGGACGCAGTAAATATTTATTCGTTTCCACTGTCCGTCCAGCGAGCACTAGTCTCTCAGCGGACACAGTAAATATTCATCCGTTTCCACTGTCCGTCCAGTGAGCACGAGTCTCTCAGAGGACGCAGTAAATATTTATTGGTTTCCACTGTCCGTCCAGTGAGCACGAGTCTCTCAGAGGACGCAGTAAATATTTATTCGTTTCCACTGTCCGTCCAGCGAGCACCAGTCTCTCAGAGGACGCAGTAAATATTTATCCGTTTCCACTGCCCGTCCAGCGAGCACTAGTCTCTCAGCGGACACAGTAAATATTCATCCGTTTCCACTGTCCGTCCAGTGAGCACGAGTCTCTCAGAGGACGCAGTAAATATTTATTCGTTTCCACTGTCCGTCCAGTGAGCACGAGTCTCTCAGAGGACGCAGTAAATATTTATTCGTTTCCACTGTCCGTCCAGCGAGCACCAGTCTCTCAGAGGACGCAGTAAATATTTATCCGTTTCCACTGCCCGTCCAGCGAGCACTAGTCTCTCAGCGGACGCAGTAAATATTTATTGGTTTCCACTGTCCGTCCAGCGAGCCTCAGTCTCCCAGCGGACGCAGAAATACCCATTTGCCTCCTCCACCAGTCCAGCGAGCACTAGTCTCCCAGCGGACCCAGTAAATATCTATTTTTCATTATTATTTTTCTTTCCTCTGTCTGTCCAGCGAGCCTCAGCCTCCCAGCGGACACAGAAAATACCTATTTGTCTCCTCTATCAGTCCGCAAGCACTAGTCTCACAGCGGACTCAATAACATCTATTTTTCCACTGTTTGTCCAGCGAGCACTAGTCTCCCAGCGGACGCAGAAATATCCATTGATTTCCCTGTCCGTCCAGCGAGCACTAGTCTCTCAGCGGATGCAGTAATTATCTAATTCCTTCTACCTGTCCATTGGGCCTCAGTCTCCCAGGGGACACCGTAAATACATATTTTTCCTCTGCCTGTCCAGCGAGCACTAGTCTCTCAGCAGACGCAGGGACATAATTCGTCTCCCATATCTGTCCAGCGAGCCTCAGTCTCCCAGCGGACGCAGTAATATCTATTGGTTTCCTCTGTCTGTCCAACGAGCAGTGTCTCAGCAGACGCAGTAAATACCTATTCATTCCTCTACCCGTCCAGCGAGCCTCAGTCTCCCAGTGGACGCAGTATGCATCCATCTCTTTCTGTTCTTCATCCAGCGAGCCAGTCTTCCAGCGGATGCAGGAATATAATTTGCTTCCTCTATCTGTCCAGCGAGCCTCAGCCTCCCAGCGGACACATTACGCATCTAGTCAATATATTATTACACCTCGCAGGCAGACGGTGGAGCCCGTCTTCCCGACATCGTAACTGCTTCTTCCTCAACTATTAACCAACAGGACCTGCCTGCTCCTCTACTTCTGCCAGAGGCAATGCGAGATCTCCGGGTCAAACGACCATACTTCTAAAAACGTCAGCCCGCCAAATCTCTGCGTTTTGGGGGATTCGTAGTCCGGCGGCTGTACTTTTGCTCTCTTGTTTTTGGGGGGAGAACTCTGGGTTCGGGCCACATCCCGAGCTCGGAGCCCTCTACCTGGACAGCACGCCAAATACACATAAACTTACGGTATTAATATACGTAGATGTGAACTCGTGAAATGCTGTTTTATAACAAAGTTCGGGAGGAACAGTCGCAGTTCATTAACCTGATTAACAAAAGTGGAGACCAATCAGTAATCAACTCATGACAAGGTATAAATAACAGCAGAACCTATCTCTGTTCATTGACGGTTTTCAGCATCCCTCCTCCACCCCATTTCTCCTCACTTATAGATCCATCTACTCTTACCACAACCGGGGGGAGTACTCTGGGTTCGGGCCACATCCCGAGCTCGGAGCCCTCCACCCGGACAGCACGCCAAATACGCATAAACTTACGGTATTAATATACGTAGATGTGAACTCGTGAAATTACACATCACACCCTGATGTCACATGTCTTTACGGGACCTTTAGGGGTTGTGTGTGAATGCACGCACATATTCCGGGTAATCACTGGTAGTGTGAAAGTGCAAAATCTAGCGACCCAGAAACAATTGCCGGGAAACATTACCCGTGTATTTGCTGGAATCACAGTGGGAAAGGGGCTAAAGGCTAATCATGCTGTCAAATCAGCATCTTGATATGCCACACCTGTTAGGTGGATGGATTATCTCAGCAAATAGAAAGAGAAGTGCTCACTAACACAGATTAAGACAGATTTGTGAACAATATTTGAGAGAAATAGGTATTTTGTGTACATACAAAAAGTCTTAGATCTTTGAATTCAACTCATGAAAATTGGGGTGAAAACAAAAGTGTTGCATTTATAATTTTGTTCAGTTTAGGTATGCACCTACATCTGCAAATAATCGAAGAGAAAAATGGCAAAACATCTTGCTCCTGTTTGCAGTAGCGCTACTTTGCTGTAACATTGTATATCTCTGTGATCTGATAATAATAACTTTGTAGGACTATAATTATTTAGATAGTCCAAAAAAAATTAAATGAATAAATTCAACAACTTATAACTGATTCTGTTACATTGAAGTGGATAAAAAAGTATTTATTGATTATTAATATTGTTACGTGTTAGAACGTAATTGTGGTGTTAAAAGTGTTAACCTGTGAGCAGTGTGTCTCTCTCTCTTTCGCTCCCTGCTCATTAGAGCAACAGGTGCAGCTGCTAAGTGGGCGCAGCTGAAGCATGTCAACGTGTGGATATAAGCAGTGAGGATTGTCTGTTTGTCGAGCTCACCCTCCTGCTTCCTTTGTGTAGATCGTGTGTGGACGACTGCTGCTTAGAAGAACGGTGTTGTGTTAACCCCGAGAGAGCTGTGCTGTGTCCCAGTTCATGTAAAACTCCTGGTGAGGAGTTAGAACTGGTAGTGGTATTAGGCCGGTAATTGTATTGTCAAACTAACCATTGTTTGTTTAAAATAACCCGTGAGAGAGGTTTTTAGGCCTTTTTATTTCCTTTTATAGTTTTCTCCTGTTTAATGGTCAGAAAGGGAGGTAAGGATTTGTATTTTATTTATTGTTTAATTCCAGGGAAGAGGACTTAAAACTTAGTTAGAAAACTCCCTTTTGTTTATTGTTTTGGCCATTTTGAAGCCCTCTCAGCTTAAGTTATTTCTCGAGTCTTATCCCAATGTAAACAAATAAATACCACTTTTCTTGACTTCTGGGTTGTGTGCCGGCGTGTTTGTGGAAGCAGGAGATTGAACTCCGGGCGGCACCTCTTTTCTTTGGTGTCGCTCTCGATGTGCGTGCATGTGGCACGTAACATAATGGGGGCTCGTCTTTAAATTCATAATTCTTCGATTATAGAAACAAAGGGAAAACCTCAAAGTCGGTGAGTAAGAATCTAATTTATCTTACCATATATCAAATATTTTTGGTGGGGGAGGAAATATGGAGAGTGAGGTTGAAGCCTTTATTAGCTCTCCGTCTGTAGAGCAGTTAGATCGTTTTCAAAAAAACGAGTTACTGCAAATTGCGGAGAGTCTTAAAATATCAGTTTCATCATCGGCATTAAAAGCTGATGTCAAAAAAGAAATCCTGTCGGAGTTGATTTCTCTTGGTAGGTTGACTAAAGAATCTGTACCACCTGCACGTGAGTTTGATCCTGAGGTGGCACTAAAATTAAAAGAATTAGACTTGCAAATTAAGCGTCAAGAACATGAGACACGTTTGCTAGGGTTACGTGAACTAGAACTTGTTCGTTTAACGAAGCAGGAGGAACGTGCGCAGCCTGTTGTTGAGCCACAGGGGGGCCATGGGTTAAGTCAGTTTGATCCTACTCGTTACATGAAGCTCGTTTCCCAGTTTAGGGAAACGGAAGTAGATGCCTACTTTACAGCTTTTGAGAGGGTAGCTGGAAAACTGTGCTGGCCTAAAGATATGTGGGCGGTGATGTTACAGAGTAGCTTCGTGGGCAAAGCACAAGAGGTTTGCTCTGCTTTGCCCATTGAAGACTCTCTTGATTACGATGAAGTCAAAACAGCGGTTCTTAGAGCGTATGAACTCGTGCCAGAGGCGTACAGGCAGAAGTTCAGAAGTCATACGAAGACGTCTAGACAGACCTTTGTAGAATTCGCGCATGATAAAAAGGCAATGTTAGAGAAGTGGTGTATTGCGTCGGATGCTACAACGTTTGAACGCCTACAGGAATTAATATTATTGGAGGACTTCAAGGGTTGCCTCCCTGAAAATTTGGTGTTACATCTAAATGAACAGAAGGTTTCTACTTTGTCTGAAGCAGCAGTATTTGCTGATGAGTACGTGTTGACTCACCGTACTGTTTTTGCCTCGCCCTGTCCTAGTCAAAACATTAGAGCGTATACTGAGCGGAATTCTGCAGGTGTGCGTTCCCCAAAGTCTGATTCTCGTGCGAGAGTGCCTGGGGGAAGTATGTTTAGGCCCACCGATTCAAAACGCGCGTGCTTCTTCTGTCTTGATCCCAGCCATTTAATTGCAGACTGTAAGGCGTGGAAGCAAAAGAATGTGGCTGCTAAAGCTAAAGGAGTTGCACATTTAGTACTTGAACCACAGGTAGGAATGGCTGAGACTTTTTCACCTGGAACGGAGTTGTTTAAACCTTTCCTGATGAATGGTTCAGTTTCTATTTCTCCTGGAGACACGGCAAAACCTATTTCCATTCTGCGCGACACTGGTGCCGCCCACTCGTTTATTCTTGAAAACGTACTTCCACTATCTGCAGACACTTACACAGGGACTGATATATTGGTCCGTGGAATTGAGCTAGGGTGCATTAAAGTTCCTGTTCATTCTGTGTTCCTGAAGTCCGAGCTAGTCACTAGCTTAGTAAACGTGGGAGTATGTGTTAAGCTACCAGTTGAAGGTGTCAATTTCATCTTAGGGAATGATCTGGCCGGAGGCAATGTTTTCCCTTTTCCGTTAGTGTCTGAGTGTCCTACGAGAGATTCAGATGTGCTGGCTGTTTCTCCTCCTTTATTTCCAGCGTGTGCGGTAAAGCGTGCACAGTCACAAAAATTTGCAGACACCGTTGATCTGTCTGACTCTTTTCTACTAAGTTCGAAACCAACAGAGTTGTCGGTGAATGACAATGTGTTTGAGACAAGCTCTGATGAGTGTAATCAAAGGCAAACTGCTACTATAGGACGAAAGCAGCTTAGTGCCGCACAAAAGTCAGACTCTACTTTGTCGCGCTGTATTGAATCCGCCGTAAAATCCAAAGATGAACTCGCTCATGTGAGGATGGGATATTATTGGGACGGGGAGGTATTAAGGCGCAAGTGGCTTCCAATATCTGGGGACAAGACTGACTTAGACCATGCCGACCAAATTGTTGTGCCAACCTGTTATCGTCCTGTAGTGCTCGACTTGGCTCACGATCACCAAATGGCAGGCCACTTTGGAGTCAATAAAACCTATAAGCGTGTTACGAAATATTTTTATTGGCCAGGAATAAAAGCCTGTGTCGTGAAATATTGCCGGTCCTGTCATGCGTGTCAGATTGCAGGAAAACCTAACCAGATTGTGCGCCCTGCGCCCCTACACCCAATTCCTGTGGTGGGGGAGCCGTTCGAAAGATTAATACTAGACTGTGTTGGCCCGCTCCCGAAATCGAAAAGTGGACATCAGTATGTTCTCACGCTGATGTGTGCAACCACTCGGTTTCCCGAGGCGGTCCCTCTTCGTAATATAAAAGCAAAGACTATTGCGAAAGAACTAATCAAATTCTGCTCTCTTTTTGGCTTACCTCGAGTAATTCAAACAGACCGTGGAACTAACTTTACATCGAAGCTTTTCAAGCAAGTGCTAAATAGAATTTCGGTGTCGCATCAGATGTCCAGTGCCTATCATCCGCAGTCTCAGGGAGCGTTGGAGCGGTTCCATCAAACGCTCAAAACCATGTTGCGTATCTACTGCGTTGAGGAGGGAAAAGACTGGGCTGACAGTTTGCCCTTGCTACTTTTCGCTGTACGAGAAACCGTGCAAGACTCTCTAGGCTTCAGCCCAGCGCAGTTAGTGTTTGGACACTCCATTCGTGGCCCCCTCAGGCTTCTTAGTGAGCAAATGCTTGAGGAAGAGGTTGCACTTGTGCCAGTGGCTGAGTATGTTGATACTCTCCGTAAGAGGTTGAACCGCGCTTGTGTTCTCGCCAAGTCTAATCTAGAAGGTTCACAGGATGTTATGAAAGATTACTAAGATCGCAAAAGTGTTGTCCGTTCGTTTGCTCCGGGTGAGTCGGTGCTGGCATTATTACCAGTTCCTGGGTCTCCTTTGCAATCCCGATTTACTGGTCCTTACGTTGTTGAGAAAAAACTGAGTGAAACTAACTATGTACTGAGAACACCAGATCGTAGGAAGAAAATGCGAATGTGTCACATTAATATGCTGAAGCCGTATCATGCTAGAGATCAAGTTGTAGCATCAGTTAAGGACGTGACGTTGGTGGCTCCTGTTCTCCAGAGCTCCGTAGAGGATGAAGTTGGAGTAAATATTCCAGGGCTGGGCGAAAGCTTGCAAAACTCGAACGTGCTCAACAATTTGCGTACCTTTCTTGGTCACTTACCAGATTACCAAAGAAAAAATATTACAGCATTGATTGACAGTTTTCCCAGTATTTTCTCTGATCTCCCGTCTTGTACTGATGTGTTGTTCCATGACATTGACGTTGGAGATGCGGCTCCTATTAAACAACATCCGTATAGAATTAATCCTTATAAGCGTGGTATCATGAAAACTGAGGTTGAATACATGTTACGAAACCGTTTAGCAAAACCAAGTCAAAGCGCGTGGAGTTCGCCCTGCCTGTTGGTTCCTAAAAGTGATTCATCATTTTGATTCTGTACGGACTTCCGAAAGGTTAATTCAGTTACTAAACCTGACTGTTTTCCCCTTCCAAGAATAGATGATTGCATTGATAGAGTCGGACCAGCAAAGTTTGTTTCGAAGCTTGACCTGCTGAAGGGCTACTGGCAGGTGCCCCTTACTGCGCGCGCTTCTGAAATCTCAGCATTTGTCACACCAGACTACTTCTGTCAATATTCCGTGATGGCCTTCGGTATGCGGAACGCCCCGTCCACGTTCCAACGCCTAATGCAGTTGGTACTGCGTGATGTACAGAATTGTACTGCTTACCTTGATGATATTGTTGTGTATTCTTCCACGTGGGAAGAACATGTTGAATCATTACGTGAGGTATTCTCCCGACTAGCTGGTGCATCACTAACTGTGAACCTGACAAAATGCGAATTCGCCAAAGCCTACGTCACCTATCTTGGTAAACGTGTGGGTCAAGGTCAGGTTTGCCCAATAGATGCCAAGGTAGTGGCCATAACTGAATTTCCTACACCCACAAATAAACGCGAGTTACGCCGCTTCATCGGAATGGCTGGTTATTACCGGGGGTTTTGTCGCAATTTTGCCACTCTTATTGCACCCCTAACTGACCTTCTCCGACCGACATCAGGTTTTAACTGGACTCCTAATTGTGAACGTGCTTTCTCTGGAACAAAAGACCTATTGTGTAATGCCCCAGTCCTGGCCGCCCCTAACTTTGAACGGCCTTTCCAACTTGAGGTAGACGCGAGTATGGTAGGGGCAGGAGCTGTTCTTCTGCAGACGTCAGAAATGAACATCAAGAAACCTGTGTGTTATTTCTCGAAAAAGTTTAATCGCTGTCAATACAAGTATAGCACTACTGAAAAAGAGGCTCTCGCATTATTAATGGCATTGAAACATTTCGAGGTTTATCTGGGTGGGTCCACGTTCCCGGTTTTTACGGACCATAATCCATTGGTTTTTCTCAATCGCATGTACAATTCAAACCAACGCTTAATGCGTTGGTCCCTTGCTCTTCAGGAGTTTAATTTGGAGATTGTCCATAAGCGCGGTACTGAAAATCTGATTGCTGATGCGCTGTCCAGAGCGCACCCTGCTGAAAATACAGAGTAAAAGATCAATGTGATGTGGCCATTAATCTTTTGGGGAGGGGAGGAGTGTTACGTGTTAGAACGTAATTGTGGTGTTAAAAGTGTTAACCTGTGAGCAGTGTGTCTCTCTCTCTTTCGCTCCCTGCTCATTAGAGCAACAGGTGCAGCTGCTAAGTGGGCGCAGCTGAAGCATGTCAACGTGTGGATATAAGCAGTGAGGATTGTCTGTTTGTCGAGCTCACCCTCCTGCTTCCTTGGTGTAGATCGTGTGTGGACGACTGCTGCTTAGAAGAACGGTGTTGTGTTAACCCCGAGAGAGCTGTGCTGTGTCCCAGTTCATGTAAAACTCCTGGTGAGGAGTTAGAACTGGTAGTGGTATTAGGCCGGTAATTGTATTGTCAAACTAACCATTGTTTGTTTAAAATAACCCGTGAGAGAGGTTTTTAGGCCTTTTTATTTCCTTTTATAGTTTTCTCCTGTTTAATGGTCAGAAAGGGAGGTAAAGATTTGTATTTTATTTATTGTTTAATTCCAGGGAAGAGGACTTAAAACTTAGTTAGAAAACTCCCTTTTGTTTATTGTTTTGGCCATTTTGAAGCCCTCTCAGCTTAAGTTATTTCTCGAGTCTTATCCCAATGTAAACAAATAAATACCACTTTTCTTGACTTCTGGGTTGTGTGCCGGCGTGTTTGTGGAAGCAGGAGATTGAACTCCGGGCGGCACCCCTTTTCTTTGGTGTCGCTCTCGATGTGCGTGCATGTGGCACGTAACAATATTAAGGTAACAGTTTACAATAAGGTTCAATTAAGGTTTAACACAAACAAACAATGAGCAATACATTACAGTAATTATTAGTCTTTCTTAAATTTAGTTAATGAGAATACAGTTGTTCATTCTTAGTTCATGATTATTAAGAGTGCATTAACTGTTAACTAGCACAACTGTTGATTTTAATAATGAATTAGTAAATGTTGAAATTAATATGAAAGGGTTATTTCAGGCAAAAATGAAAATTATAAAATTATAAAATAACAAAAATTACGACTGTACGTCAACAGTCACAGCAGTCGCGCTCACAATAGACCCTAAAGAGATGACGATGCTGAATAAAGTCATAATTTTTTTTATTTTTGGACCAAAACCTGTTTTTTGATGCTTCAACAAATTTGACCCTATGATGTAACATGGAATTTGATGATGTTTTATTACCTTTCTGGACATGGGCGGTATATCGTATTTATAAATTTTCAATGGAGGCAATTTCTTATTTTTGGCTGAACTAACCCTTGAACTAAGATGAATAAATTCTTAGTTTGCAAACTAAAGTATGTTACCTTGTGAACCTTATTGTAATGTTACCAATATTAACATAAATTCTGTCCAGGTTTATTGTGCTGTTTTCAGGAAAAGTGTGGTTATTTTATTAGTTTGTGTTTTTTTTCAGTAACATTAAAATTGAGTTAAATTTAAAAAGTCTGACAAAATAATTTTCTATTATTTCATAAATTAATAAATAATCATTACAAAGCATTTTTGGTTTTCAGCCAAGTGCATCCAGAATTTTCAGTTTCCGTTTCAGCCCAGAATTTTCATTTCAGTGCATCCGTACCTGTTTAATTTAATTTAAATGTAACAGTAATTTACTTTCAAGAACTGACATATCACAATTTAAATATCGCAATATAAACTCAGAATATCTCAATATATTGACACAAGTATCATGATGATAATATCGTATCGTGAGGCCTCTGGTGGTTCCCACCCCTACTTATAACTGGTGTATGGTTAATTATCACTATAAATCATGGTGTCCAATCCTTCTATGTATCAATCTAGACTCATATAATTTTAAGATGAGAACAAAACATGACAAGATATAATAAATAACTTACAGAGCTCTTTTGCAGGTTTTGATGACTGCTGATAATCTATTGAGACACTCGTCTGATTTCTTGAATTTCTGAAGCTCAAACTCCTCCAACTCCTCCTCTGATGTCAACAACACAAAGACCAAAGCAGACCACTGGGCAGGTGAAAGATCAGCAGATGAGAGACTGCCTTTGCTAAGGTGGGTCTGAATGTCTTTCACCAGAGTTTGGTCGTTCAGTTCATTCAGACAGTAGAACAGATTGATGGATCTCTCTGGAGACAGATTAGACTCTAATTTCTGCTTGATGTACTGAACTATTTCCTCTTTGCTCTGCTCATTTCTATTTTCCAGTGTCAACAGACCCTGTAAGAGTCTCTGATTGGACTGGAGTGACAAACCGAGGAGGAAGCGAAGAAAAAGATCCAGGTGTCCATTATCACTCCCTAATGCCTTGTCCACTGCAGTCTTGAGCAAATCAATCATGTTTTTTTTGGATTTTCCAAGAAGGATCTGAAGGAATTTTTTGTTTTTCTGTTCTGTAGAGTCTTGATCAAACACATATTTCTTCTTCATGTCTAGAAACTGATGTGCATAAAGGGCTGCAATAAACTCTTGAATGCTCAAGTGAACGAAGCAGTACATGGTACCAAGAGTGATCCCTGTTTCCTCCTTAAAGATCTGGGTACACATGCCTGAGTACACTGATGCCTTATAGACATCAATACCACAGGCTTCCAGATCTGTGTCATAGAAGATCACATTGTTTCTTTCCAGCTGATCAAATGCCAGTTTCCCCAGTGAAAAGATGGCATCTTTATCCCAGGAAACATCTGGTGTATGTTCTCCATCATACTTTTGTCTGCTCTGCTGGATCTGAAATCTGAGGAAGTGTGTGTACATTTGTGTCAGAGTCTTAGGAGTGTCTTCAGTATTTGACTTCTGCAGTGTTTTGGAGGCATCATCAGCCTGACTGTTTTTCACAACATTATTTCTTTTCTCCTCTAAAATGTTCTGGAGAACAGTGGCTGAAATCCAGCAGAAGACTGGGATGTGGCACATGATAAAGAGACTCTTTGATTGTTTAACACGATCAATGATTTCTTTGGCCTGATTCTCATCTGTGACTCTTTTTCTGAAGTACTCCTCCTTTTGTGCATCATTGAATCCTCGTATCTCTGTCAGCCGGTCTATACAGTCAGGAGGAATCTTACTGGCAGCTGCTGGTCTGCTGGTGATCCAGATGAGAGCAGAAGGAAGCAGATTTCCCTTGATGAGGTTCGTCAGGAGAACATCCGGAGAGGCTGGTGATGAAACATCAGACCACGTCTCATTATCCTTAAAGTTTACAGGAAGTCGACATTCATCCAAACCATCAAGAATGAACAAGACTTTAAACTGATTTCTTCTTGTGAGGTTCAGTCCTTTTGTCTCTGGGAAAAACTGAGTTATAAGGTCCATCAAACTTAGTTTTTCTTGCTCCTTTAAGTTCATCTCTCTGAATGGAAGAGGAAATATGAAGCTGATATCTTGATTTTCTTTTCCTTCGGCCCAATCCAGAACAAACTTCTGCACAGAGACTGATTTTCCGATGCCAGCAACTCCTTTTGTCAGTACAGTTCTGATCTGCTTGTCTTGTTCAGGTGCTTCAAACAAATGTTTGCACTCAACCTGTATCTCCTGTGATTCATGACGTCTGGAAGCAACTTCAATCTGTCTCACCTCATGTTCAGTATTGACCTGTTCACTACAACCCTGAGTGATATAGAGATCTGTGTAGATGTTCTTCAGAAGTGTAGAGTCACCTTGCTTTGCAATTCCTTCAAACACACATTGATACTTCTTCTTTAGGCTACACTTTAGCTGATGAATGAAGACCAGATCATCTAAACAGAAACAAAAATACAGATATTGTTTAATCATATTTTCTCTTCTACATTTATAAGTAACAATCTGACAGATGATTACGAGTCTCTTACCTTCTAGAGTATCAGCAGCTTCATCTTGCTTCATCTCTCTCAGGAAGTAGAGCGTGAGATCAAGAGCTGCTTCTTTCATACTGCATCTGTTCTCATTAAAGTCCTTCACAAAGTATTGCTTGTCTTCTTTTTGTAATATTTTCTTAAAATTTTCCAGTTCTTTCTTCAGAAATGTCATTATTTTGCTCTCAAGATCCTACAAAGAAAGAAAATAATGAATGAGAGAAACAAATCCTTAATTTTTATCAAAATTATTTATTCAGTAATTAAAAATATTCATAAACAATCAAGTTGAGACAAACATTACTTTGTTGTAAATACAAAAAAAAAGGCTTTCGTTCTTATTTTATGGGTTCTTAAAAAGAAACTTTTGAAATAAAAGCTCTGTCACACTCTTATTCAATAACATATTTGTAATTGTTAAATATTCTTGAAAATGTGTTTTATTACCTGGAAGATCTGCAGGAGACTGTCTGTAAAATGCTTGTGGTTCCTGTGAGGCTGTAAATCTGGATCTAATGTTTCACACTGAAGCCTGATAGTAAATAAAATCAAAATACTGCGGTTCAGAAAAAAAAAACACCTTGACCAAAATATCTTGTAAATATTTAAGCAAAGAAAAAAAACAATACTGTGATAAATATATGGACTATAAGTTTTATGAAAATTATTCACTGACACACACAGTCTATGTTTGAACAAAATAAGAAACACATCAAATACCGTTTGGTCCGTGATGGTGTTTCTTCACTGAAGAATGGTGGTTCACCCTTTGACCGGTCACTCTTCACAGACACAGAGCTGGACACATGTGAGTCTGATCTTACACTAATGACACAAAGAACAAAACACTTTACTACAGGAGCTCCTTCAGTCTCATTTAAAGAGCTTCACTGTTGAGGATGGTAATGAAGCACAGTATAGACATGCATTTGTTCATCTATGACTATGGATAGATGGAAAGACATATTCATGTTTGGCTGCATGATCTATTTTTCATGGTTAATTTATACCTCCTTGTGTCTGCTTGTGTGATTGTGTTACTGGAAAGAAGCTCCAGACTGAGTTCAATAAAGAGGAAATCAGTGAGTTATTGTTTTATTTCATTCATTTCCATCACAAGCATCTTAGTGGAGAAATAATCCAACACAACATTATAATGTCAAAGATAATAAATACCTTTTGGTTTGTTGTATTTTATGTACAGTGTATTTAGGTGTGGTTTATTGTATTTTATGTACAGTGTATTTAGGTGTGGTTTATTGTATTTTATGTACAGTGTATTTAGGTGTGGTTTACTGTATTTTATGTACAGTGTATTTAGCTGTGGTTTATTGTATTTTATGCGTAGTGTATTTAGGTGTGGTTTACTGTATTTTATGTACAGTGTATTTAGCTGTGGTTTATTGTATTTTATGCGTAGTGTATTTAGGTGTGGTTTATTGTATTTTATGTACAGTGTATTTAGGTGTGGTTTATTGTATTTTATGTACAGTGTATTTAGGTGCGGTTTATTGTATTTTATGCGTAGTGTATTTAGGTGTGGTTTATTGTATTTTATGTACAGTGTATTTAGGTGTGGTTTATTGTATTTTCTGTACAGTGTATTTAGGTGTGGTTTATTGTATTTTATGTACAGTGTATTTAGGTGTGGTTTATTGTATTTTCTGTACAGTGTATTTAGGTGCGGTTTATTGTATTTTATGTACAGTGTATTTAGGTGTGGTTTACTGTATTTTATGTACAGTGTATTTAGCTGTGGTTTATTGTATTTTATGCGTAGTGTATTTAGGTGTGGTTTATTGTATTTTATGTACAGTGTATTTAGGTGTGTTCTATTGTATTTTATGTACAGTGTATTTAGGTGTGGTTTATTGTATTTTATGCGTAGTGTATTTAGGTGTGTGTATCTGATGTTGTACACAGGAAGCTGAGAGAAAATGCACTTCAGCTTCATAAAGCGTGCTGTACACAAGCTAACCTTTGGGTCGTACGGCTCAGGAACAGAGTTATTAATAAATCTTAAACACTGAATCCAAACAAAGAGGGTTTGCTTTCTCATCCAAACACACAGCGTCTCCACAACATGACGACAACACTACAACTCACTGAAGCCTCGTCTTCTCTTTGTGTAAACCTTTGAGCAGCATTACGCTAATATTTCACATTGTGATGCACACATTTGTGAAATTAATATCTGGACTTCATTAAAGGACGTTTAATAATTTCTGGATCAGTGTTCTCTGTTAGACAGAATAAATCACTTTGCAGGAGACTGTGACCTTTGTAACTTTGAAGATCTTACACAAACAGATATATTACACACTTAAGGAAATTGGAAACATTCAAAAACATCTTATGACCCTTTTAAATTAAGTTTGAAGTTAATTTTAATGTCTGACAGTCAATTTAGGACCTAAAAACCCAAATCACTGATGTGGAATAATTTACTTAAGTCCATATCCAGTGCTGAAGATAAACTGTAAATTGACTATAAATGATGATGATTTTGATTTTCAATTCTCAGATATTTATAATCTATTTGGTTACTTTTTAAATATGTCTATGCTATTTTTTATTAGGAAGTAACAAAGATCTGAAGTTGTGCAAATAATTTCTAAATATAAAACAAAGTTTGATGAGGTTTTTTTTCAGCAAACCTCTGAAACTGCAGCAGTGTTTAAAATGATTGTCTGAAAACAGACTCAGTCTTACCTCTGTTTGTGTGAGAGACTCATCTTTCCTCTCTTCTCTTCCTCTCTTCATATGAAGAAATATGTTCAGTTAGCAGACACAGCAACAAAAACACTATAAAATAAAGTGAGTTACAAACTAATGCACTGCCATGTAGAATAACCAAATGGTCTTAATGAGAAATTGCTTGTTTAAAAACACTTTCGATTTCGCGTCACGAAAACAACAACATAAACCAGAAGCGGAAATAAGGAAAAATCCTCCGTAATCAAATTTAATAAAACCCCTTTTGAGTCTTGTGAAAAGCTTGTAAATGATAAATGTTTTCTAGGACATGACATGCATCAAATTCAACGATCAGCGCTTTCTCTTGCTATCAGTGTGTTTTCTGCAGTTACTTTCGTTTTCTTCTTCTTCGTGGGTTTTACTGGAGAGTCTCGAGCGAGCTGAACAGTTACTACCACCTGCTGTACTGGAGAGAGGATATTACACCTAATACATTTAAACACTGCATTATTATTTTCACTCTTCCTGGACTGTTATCTATCATGTTAACTTCAAATGACACACATGCAGAGATTTGTATTTATTTCTTACTTTAAGTTATTTCATATTGGGGTACAGTATTAATACTTGTTCTACAGTTTCTGCTTCTTTATTGTGTATAGGCTCAATGTCCAACTAATCTTTGAGTCCATCATTACTTTGTCCAGCTGAGGGTTGAAAAGAGAATCATCCCACATTAAAGACTAAAAAAGTAGTGTTCCGTATTAAATATAAAAAAGATAAGAAAATAATAAACAATAGGAATGTACAAATTCAGAAATAAATTGGTTAGAAGCAAATAACATGGTTTAACAGACTATAATGAAGTCTGTTATATTATCAATTCTTCACATGTACAGTACATAAATACAGAGAATTGAAATAGTGTTACTCTCAGGCTCACAGTGCATACAGATAACACTAACAGTAGAACCTAAAAATACAGATAGATACAGATTCAATAAAATAATAAACACAAGCTGTTTGTTTTTCAGTGTGTTTGGTTCTGCAGGGTTCTAGATCTCTCATGTTCTCTCTGTCCTTCAGTAAACTCTGTCTCTGCAGATTTATCTTCTTCATGATGATTTGATGCTTGTACTTATGGGCTGAAATAAAAAATAAATAAATAGATTATTATTTATCTTTTCTCCTATAAATATATAGGCACACACACACACACACACACACACACACGTGTATATATATATATATATATATATATATATATATATATATATATATATATATATATATATATATATATATATATATATATATATATAAAACGTACAATTAAAAGAACCCAAATATTAAAAAAAATTAAGCATTTAAAAATTGAAGGAAGCAATGAATTGAGTTAAACTTAATTAAGTGTTCTGGTTTTGTGTTTTATATTAAACACAGTTCATCACAGATTAATAAATAAATACTGTTGAGATAGCTGCAAATGTCACAATAGGCTTTAAACCAGGGGTGTCCAAACTACAGCCCGCTATCACTCATGTGCTAGATATTTATATTTCAGTTCTGTAGTACATTATAAAACAGTGTGCAATAATATAGTGTGTTTGAATTATCATACTTAAAAATAGTATTAAATGAATGCAACTTTACTGGGACAAAAACCTCCCTTCACTTATACTGCTAACCAGGGTTCGAAATTAAAATTGTTTTCTAAAGTTACCAGCCAATCAGAATTTCCACTAGCCATTTTTATTTTCCGGTGAAAATAAGATAAATTATGAGTGCCACTGAATGCATTTGATCATTTTATTAACATTGTTCACATGAAAAACACATATAAAGTACAATGCATACAACAAAATCTGCACAGAAAGTGCAAACACTTCATCTATCATTTGAATCACGTCTTCAGAGCTCTTCTTCTTCTTCTTCAGAGGTGCCATCAGAATCTGAGCCTCCCTCTGTTCCTCTTGGTCGGTGTTTGTGCAGAAAGTCAGGCCTGCGTGAGCACAAACTGTCAGCGTGCCAGATGTCAATGGCTGTGGTTGGATCAAAGTCTCTGATGTCAGGTGAGCACAACTGGGTTTAAGGAGGTCAGAGAGGGTCTCATCTTTTAGGTGTGAGCCCCAGTCACTCTTTACCTGCTTCATAACACTGAACCCTCTTTCACAGTCAGCTGTAGTTGCAGGGATTGTGAGGAGAGCATCAGAAACATCAAGGACATCAGGACATGATGGAGCAGTATTCTGTTCACAGTAGACCAGGTCTTCTCAAAGCTTCCTGCAGCAGGCTGAGACAGAAAATATGCTTTATGCACTTGCAAACAATTATACATTTTCAAATGCAACTTTAGTTATTAAAAGATGGCATCAAACTTGGATTGTGCATTTAACAAATTACATTTACTCTGATTCCTGATAAACAAAATAAAACTGTCTCACAATATTAGACCTTTCTATAGAGCTTAGGAACTTTTCAAGCACTTGTTTTTTTCTCAAACATCAAGTACCTCCTGCTGTGTGAAGTTCAGTCTTGAGAACTGTCCATTGATCAGGGATCAACTCCACATTCACTCCAGCAGACAGTAAAAGAGGTCAGAAGTGACTGATGAAGATTTGGTCTTTACATGTGAATTGCTAACCTGAACTGGTGTCTGTCTCTGGCCAGCACTGGAAACTGGTCAGCCGCATCTCCTGCAGGACACCACTGTTCACATCACTAAATCTAGCAGTGCTGAAAAGAAAGCAAACATGAAATAATCCATCTACACTGCTGGTTTTAGTAGTATAAATGAACATACCTCCTCCAAGTTTTGTAACTTCAGCGTTGTTTACCCCTGTCATTACAGATACTCCATCTATGGTGATTGCCACTTGCTTGTTTCTCCATTGAGTGCTGACTCCACTTCCCATTATACTACACACTGCTTCAGCTAGATTTGCAGCATCTGGCTTTGAATCTAAATCAGCTTTGACCTTGCCCTCAGTGGCACTTGTGACGTAGAACATTTCTTCTTCCATCACTGCACTGTCCAGAGATCATCTGACATGACTGAGATGAATTTGACATCTGATAATCTTGCCCTCATCTTTTTTCTCTCATCCTCTGCTATGTAGTGTATGAACTCTTTTGCCTGGTAGTCATCTGTAATTCTCTCCTATCTTCAATCCTTTCTTTCGGCCTACCCTGAAATACATTTTTATGTAAATGAAGCCACTGTTAGCACCTACAACACAGTACATTTCATTGAGATTTCTTTATTATTTTTTTTAACTCCCAAACGTAAAGTTTCATCCTTGTCTATGGAAGCACTCTGAATTGTATTAAATGCACTGTTTGGCAGTGGCTCTCCTGATGTAGAGTTGGGATCCACCTGAAGTCTATAAAAGACTGAAGTGATGATGAAATCAGATACAGCTTCCAGACCTGAAGAGCTCTCCGGCTCCACAACCATCACTGATATTGCCTTGAACAAACTACTCACATTTTTACTTTATCTAATACTGACACAGTAATTGTAGAATATTTGTTCTGCTTACTTAATTGTAATAAATAAACGGACTTGTAGTAGTATATAACACAAGTCTGCCTCCCTGGCATTGATTTATAGCTAAGAACAGACCACGGAGAAGTCTTCTTTGACCTGTTTTGTGAAGATGAACTCAGACGCTTATGAGACAGAGCAGATCTGACTTACTTTACCTCCCTGAGAATAAATAATATAAAGTAGAAGCTGTAGGAAACTTAGCACAATATATATCTTAAACATCTCTAAATAATACAGTTTTTTACCTGTTAAAGTTTAATGTTTGTTTTTAAGGCAATTAATTGGCTCGCCCAAACCTATATGATAACATTGTACGACCATACTCAGTTCAAAGGTCACTGAGATCTAGGGTTGCCACCTTCAATACAGAAAAATAAGGGACGCCTGGGGGGGACAAAAGGTCCGATGATGTGCCAGTGGTGGTAAATCACAACTTAAAACATGTTTTCATAAAAATATGAATTGCTAATGAACTTTAGTAATTGTATAAGGTGGCGTTAACACTGATTTTGGATAAAATATTTGTCATTGTTTCCAGACAGTAACACCATCTAAACAGTGAAACCACATAATAAATAACCGGTCTACAAACATTTCTAAATTCATGTAAAACACACATTTTTCTTTATTATTATTATTGTTCAGTTAATCTATTTTATATAGTTTATTGTTAATTCTACAGTAGCCTATTGATCAGTAGTTAGACAGTTTGAGTCTTTTCATTGTTTGACTGATGTACCTATATTTGTTATGGCAAAAACAGTGAGAAAAAAATGTAAACAAGTGATGGTTATTTGCTGATGTAAAAAATTGCATTATAAAACGATCTGATCCACTGATTTAATCTGGAGTTTTATTTATGCTATTAATTTAGTATTAGTGTCTATAGCAAATGTGTTGCAATGCATACGATCTTGCAGATTTTTATCATATGGACTTTTGTCTGTTCTTTTAAAATTACGTTATTCGTGAACCACAGAAGGGTTAGACACACAGACACATCAAGAATTAGTGTATGAATCTCAACAATGGTAACATGATTGTTTTGGCCATAATAAATTTACAGCAGCTGAAGAACAAGACTAACAAGTCAAGGGTTAAATTGCACAACTAAAGCCAACACTTACCACAATTATGGTGACAGCAAACCAAACTATTACTTTTAAACAAACATCAAAACCTCTGCTTAAATCTTAATTAGAATGTTAGGGGATAATGTTCTTTTTCTACTACTACTTCTGCTACTACTACTACTAAAGTGTTCCTGTAGTTCAATAAGTAGAGCATTGTGTTAGCAGCGCAAGGTTGGGGGTTTGAATCCCAGGGAACACATGTTAGGAGAAAATTTTTAGTTTGAATGCAAGATGCTTTGGATAAAAGCATAAACATAAATTTAATAATGTTATTAATAAACATTTTTAGAATGTTTTTAGAGAACGTTATCCTTTCTTTTGAGAGAACGTTCTGGGAGCAAAAATAAAACTACCCGCTTAAAACATTGTTCGAACAATCCATGGTAATGATCTTAGAACATGTTTAGAACAAAAAAAATCTAGCTGGGATGCCCCACAATAATGAGCAAAAGAAAAATAATAGACTTAACAAAAAATGCATCAATAAATGTGATTTTAAATAAATTATTATTATTATGAAGACCAGCAGCAGAAATAACACTGTAAATCTGACTCACCAGAGACAGTAACAGAGACACTGAATCTGTACATGGTCTCTTTCCTACTTCTGATAGTTACTTCATACACTTCTGAGTCTGTGTTTCTGGTGTTTGTGATGATCAGAGATCCAGTCTGATGATCCAGCTTCAGTCTGTCTCTGAATCTCACATCAAGAACATCACATGTGTAGAATCTTCCAGTGTCTTTATCATTTTCAGCTATACGAGTCTCTGAGTGTCCACATGTCCAGAATACCTCATCATTTGTCTGTAGTTCAGTGTTAGTCTGTAGAGAGACTGAATCTCCCTCCATCACAGACACTGACTTCACTTCATCTGAATCAGAAACACACCTGAAGAACAAACACAAACGGTTTGTCAGGTCTTTTTTATTATTATTGAAGTAAATGTGCACAAATATCCTCCAAAAACAGGATCAAATGAAAAATCTGATGGTTTCAAAACTGAACTGCAGTCATACTCAGCCCCCCTAAAAAATTGTGACCAGCTCCATATTGACTATGAATTTGTGTTTGCCTAAGTCCCCTTTAAATTTTATGGAGCCCTGCACATGACAGGCAAAAAAAAAAAAAAAAATTGTGTGCATGATTTACTTATTCATTCCCTCAATGTACTAAAATGTGAAGACAGTTACTATTTTGCTCCCTCAGTTTGCTAATTCATTATCTCAGTTTGTAAATTGAGGGAATGATCTAGTAAATTGTGTTTTGTGTTTGTATAAACAGGTGTGTGTGTGTGTGTGTGTGTGTGTGAGTGAGTGTGTGTGTGTGTGTGTGTGTGTGTGTGTGTGTGTGTGTGTGTGTGTGTGTGTGTGTGTGTGTGTGTGTGTGTGTGTGTGTGAGTGTGTGTGTGTGTGTGTGTGTGTGTGTGTGTGTGTGTGTGTGTGTGTGTGTGTGTGTGTGTGTGTGTGCAGTGCCACGTTAAGCCCTGCAGGGCCCTGGACTAATAATGAGGTCCAAGTTCAATAATACGCTAAAAGTTCAAATTGATTAACTAACTAATTGATAACTAACAATAGTGAAAGATGTGGATGTTGTGCTTCCCATCAATAATCACATCTCTGCATTCCCCCAAACTGATTTGCATAAATTAAAGTCCCACTCGGTGTGAGCTGAAGTGATTGTGACTAGACGGCAGAGAAATCGACTTGGCCTTAAAGGGGTGATATGATGCAATTTCAACTTTTCTTTTTCTCTGGAGTGTTACAAGGTGTTCGTGAATAGATAAGATCCCTAAAGCTGCAAAGACTATAAGCGTGAAACACAAGTTTGTTCATAAAGCCCTTAAATGGAGATGGTTTGGGTGTGTTTTATGCAAATAGCTTTGTGGACGTTTATTTAGAAGACTCAGAATTCAGTAACATTAGAAGGAGGTCAGGGTCTGTCCAAATACCTACACTTGCAGACAGGCACGTGCACAGGTAGGGCTCAACCTGTGCAGAGCACATGCCCTTTTTGCCCTTACACTCCGAAGTGCCCTTTTTTTGGTGGTGTTTTTTTTTTTTTTTTTTTTTTTTAATGCTATTGGTCACCCTTTACGTCTGTCTGTCTGTTTTACAAATATTTAGCAAATGAAAGTTCTTAAAACGAGCTTGTGTAAATCTAATTCGATTCTCAAGCTGTCAGTAAGCTGATAACTCCGCCCCCTCTATATTCATTGAATCAACTGAAGTTCCACAGCAGCCGCACAGTAGACAACAGCTGAGCTGAACAGTTTTGCGAAGGGTAAATAAATATCTTGTTTTTTGAATAAGTACTACTAAACACTATGTCTATAAAGGCTCATATTTTATTTATTGGATGTCTGTCTGACTGGCTGAGACATGTGGGACGCATAGACAGTAAAAGGTGGGACGTCGCCTGAGAGAGGAGACTACATTTGCCATCTAGTCATAGCCAATACATAGCCAACACTTAAATAGCCTGGGCATATAGTAGCATTTCATCTTTTATAAAATGCGATTTTGGCCAAATGCATTTTACCACAGGAAAAACTGAGCGCTCCGTCTATATAGCTAAAAAAAACTAGTTTGTAACCTGTAGATGAAAATGTAATGTGATCCCGGCAGCGGCAGGCACCGTCGCCGTTTTAATGACGGACAAAAAAAATAAATAACATTTACACGCATTCGCTGGTCAAAAACGATATATTGATAACAACAACATATAATTTGTTTTTACCATCGGAAAATCATAACAAGTTTCGTACTGGAATTTACACAAAGCAGCGAGTGATCCTCGTCACCTAGATAACTATATTTCTAAGAAATTTCTTCTTTGATTTTTTGATTGCTGATACACTTAATTTTTTTAACATTTAGGATAATCATGTTATGGTATACTCTCCGTATACTCTGTATAAAAAGTAGTAAAACATGGTTTTACTACAGTAATGTAGTAGTAACTAAAAAAAATTACAGAAGATCACTGTGAAATCTTTATATTTTATCATGCAGAATGTAATTCATGATTCATTCCAAGGCTTCGTTTATTTGATCCAAAATACAGCAAAAACAGTAATATAGTGTAATATTTTTACAATTTTAAATAACTGTTTTCTATTTGAATATATTTTAAAATGTAATTTATTTTTGTGATCAAAGCTGAATTTTCAGCATCATTACTGCAGTTAGTTCTCTTCAGTGTCAAGTGATCTTTCAGAAATGCTTTTCACTGCAACTGTACTTTTCACACTATTTTTATTTATTTTTTCATTGCTGGCTTATTTTAGGGAAAGTGTAGTGAATAGGAGACCTTCAAGAAACCAACATCCCTGGTCCACCACAGTATCAAATTTTTGCAAGGTATGCGGAAACATGTTGGATAGCTATGTTATAGTAATGGTATGGCTATAGTTTCTTATAATCTGGAATTGAGTTGTACCGTAGTGTTGGACATAATTACTTAAATTATATTTCAAAAAAGTTAGTCAAAAATACTTGACTCATTGCTCACCTTCCCCTCTTCTCAATGTCATTCATAAAAATGTTAACCAAATAATACAAATTAGCTTATGAAACCAAACAGAATAGCTAAAAAAGAGAATATATATAATTGATATAAAAAAAGGGAGGGGGTGCCCTTTTTCAGTTTCAGCACATGCCCCTCAAAAGGTCTGTGCACGGCCCTGCTTGCAGACTTGAGAGTGTGTGCACATGACTGGAAGTGATAACTTTCTGCTCATGAGATGTTTGTTTTCTCAGGCAGGTTTGTGAGCGGACGCCGTCGACTCGGGAGGGTCGTGCTGGACCCATGTTGCTGGCTGAATTCTGTCACGGGGCGATAGAGACCACCGAAGAAAGAACAGGGTCTGGGCCCAAATGCAGCTTAGAAAACTCTTTTAAATGAGGGACTACATTTGTAGCATGGACACACATTTTTAAGACGTGTTTTTGTTTTAAAACTGATTTTACGCCATTGAACTCAACATCAACTTAAATATTCATCTGTATCTCACATTAAACCATGGACCGTCTTTTAAATGTGTTAGGTGTGTAAAAATACTTCAACTGACAATAAAGATCATTCTGAAGTTATACTGCACTGAGCACTATTGACATTTTTATGGTCTCTGAATAAATGTTTTTAAATATATATTTATATTGCTTTTTGATTTGGTTCATGAAAATATTTGTATGAAAACTGTCAGCACAAATGACTCAAATGTAATTGTGACTCACCAGAGACAGTAAGATTGAATCTGTATGTGGTCAATCTTCTCCCTCTGATGGTCACTTGATAAAGTCCAGAGTCTGTGTTTCTGGTGTTTGTGATGATCAGAGATCCAGTCTGATGATCCAGCTTCAGTCTGTCTCTGAATCTCACATCAAGAACATCACATGTGGAGAATCTTCCAGTGTCTTTATCAGTTTCAGCTATACGAGTCTCTGAGTGTCCACATGTCCAGAATACCTCATCATTTGTCTGTAGTTCAGTGTTAGTCTGTAGAGAGACTGAATCTCCCTCCATCACAGACACTGACTTCACTTCATCTGAATCAGAAACACAACCAGAAGCAAACTCTGTCAAACATCTTGAGCGGTTTGAGTCCACAGATATGAAGAGACAAACTGGATCAGTAATGAGAGATGAGACAGATGAGCTGATGTGAGGCTGCTCTGTAGTAAAGTGAAGTCAAACTCTCCTGTCAGCTAAATAACCCTCGATTTATTCAGCATTGATGCACAAGATCATCAGCTCTTCTGAGCTTCCTGGAGATCAATGCTGTCATGTTCAACAGAAATAAGCTGAGCCAAATATAGATGTTAAAAATGTGTTAAAGCAGTGTTTGATCCTGAGATCCTGAGAGTGTTTGACTCTGGTTTCTCCTGTAACTGTCTTCAGTCGGTTTGTTCTTCGTGTCTGATCAAATAGTTTCTCCTCTCAGACTGATTTCACAGATTCTCCGAGAAGGGTATTCCTGCACAACCGGAGGCTGCAGTTACAGGACCGCAATTCTGTGACCGCAGCTTTAGGACCCTAGTATTTTTGTGACAGTGCCACCTACTGTACTGGATCAACACTAATTAAAGATGGACGACGTGGACAGCAACCAGACGGTGAGTATCGATATTTAATTAAGTTTTATTTTATAACGTTTAAACGGTGCAAAGTTTACATAGTGAGAACTGCTACCTATGAATAAATAATTAATTCCCACCAAATTAAGAATTTGTGAGCTAGTTTTATTAATTACTACGACGTTAATTCGTGGCTATGATTTCATAAATCCTAATTGTGTTTTAATGACGAAGTATTATAAGTGAATCTAGCCTGCACATTAATTAAACTTATCAGATGACAAGAGCATGGTTGATGTAAGGTTTGTAAGATTTACCTGCAGCTTAATGTATTAGTGTGAATACTGGTTTAATAGTCGTTGTTTTACCATATTTAGGTATAAAATATATTTCATAATTAAACTGCACTAGACTGCCTAGTTGCAGTATGTGTTAGCCTGTTGTTTTGGCATTATTTTGCAATGATAAATTAGGCATTTGGCAATTTTAATAGTTTGTTACAATTTGGCCTAATCTGCAGGTCTATTCCACATACAGTTATACATTGCTATCATGTGTTAGTTTCTGTGATTTTATGGATTCGATTAGGCTCATTGTAGGACAGATGATTAAAAAAGGCACTAGGGATATTTTCATGATCTCAAAATATTCCAACAACTACACTCTCACTTTTCATAGATACATATAACAATCAAAAAGGGAAATCCCTGCCCGAATTGAAGAGATGGACCACATGCTGCAAGGACTTTCACTTTTCATATTCATATATATATATATATATATATATATATATATATATATATATATATATATATATATATATATATATATATATATTCCAGTTGAATATGTTAAACAAATGTTTCTTATTTATCTCTCTCTGTCTCTCGCTCTCTCTTTCTCTAGAGTTGAAGCCTACAGCCGTTCTATCCATGCAGCAACTGATGGAAAAGGGGTTCACTTTGGTGCTGTTGTGATGTTGTCACAAAAATGTCATTTATATACAGTACAGACCAAGAGTTTGGACACACCTTCTCATTCAAAGAGTTTTCTTTGTAGATTCACACTGAAGGCATCAAAACTATGAATTAACACATGTGGAATTATATATGGAATTATATACATAACAAAAAAGTGTGAAATAACTGAAAATCTGTCATATTGTAGGTTCTTCAAAGTAGCCACCTTTTGCTTTGATTACTGCTTTGCACACTCTTTGCTTACTATTGATGATTTTCAAGAGGTAGTCACCTGAAATGGTCTTCAAACAGTCTTGAAGGAGTTCCCCGAGAGATGCTTAGCACTTGTTGGCCCTTTTGCCTTCTGTCTGCGGTCCAGCTCACCCCTAAACCATCTGGATTGGGTTCAGGTCCGGTGACTGTGGAGGACAGGTCATCTGGAGCAGTACCCCATCACTCTCCTTCTTGCTCAAATAGCCCTTGATGCCTTCAGTGCGACTCTACAATTTCATAGTCATGAAAATAAAGAAAACTCTTTAAATGAGAAGGTGTGTCCAAACTTTTGGTCTGAACTATAATATATATATATATATATATATATATATATATATATATATATATATAATATGTAATATGTATATAAATAAACATTTTTGAATCATTCTTGTGTCTTGTCTTGCCTCTCAACAACTTTTAAAATATTGGCAGTAATTTAGTGACTCCATACGCTGATTCCAACTTTAACTTACCTGATAATGAGCTAATTCACCTTAAGGAAGTGAATCAATATACTGTATAATTCAAGAGACAATTCAAGACTTTTAAGGTTCTTCATTTTTTACAATTGTTTTAACACTGATATACATCAATTTTACAAAATTGATTTTTCATTTATATTTTGTGTAAATTCATGTTTAAATTTAAAATTGTGACTCAAAGCACACTTAGTAATTTAACTCTGCTGCATTTTGAATCAAAAATCACATTTAAAAACAAATGCTACTGAGATTAATATATTGATGCTATATACAAAGTAACGTGACTGCAAACTAAACCAACAGGATACTAGAACTGCGTTCCTGAAACTGCAGCCATCGCTATATTGGCCAGTACGGTAGGTGGCGCTGTCAGGAAAAACTAGGGTCCTAGAACTGCGGCCCAGATCTGCAGCCTCCAGTTGTGCAGGAACATACTATTGGATTCTCCAACTGCTTTATGGATCCAGAACAGATCACTTGTTGTAACTGTGTGCTCTCTCATATTTTCATATGGCATTTTGTGTGGAGTGGAAGTAAAAATGTTTAGTTCATATAAGCAGAAGAAAAAAAGTAAGACTTTAAACTACTAAAAGATACACGGACCACATTCATCTAATAATATACATGCTGATGTCGAAGCTGTTTGTCAAGACAACAGATCAAACCACATTAGATATAAATATATCCCAACACAAAAGGTTCTTTGATCATGATAGATTTAGTGAATTACATGCATTTATCAGTGTTATACGACCTGATTCAGCGTGTGATGGACACACACACAAAGATGGACACACTCTAGACTTAATCATCAGTACAGGTCTCAACATTTCATCCATTGTTATTAAAGACATAGCACTATCTGATCACTTCTGTATTTTCTTTGATATATTGATCTCTGCTAGCACTGAATCTAGATCTGTCTCTGTCAGAAGGAGATGCATTAATGAGAACACAAGTGAACTATTTATGGAGGCTATATCTTTAACACCAAGCATTTCTGCAGACTCTGTTGATATTCTCCTTGATTCCTTCAACTCAAAAGTTAAGAATGTTATTGATGATATTGCTCCAATAATAGTCAGTAAGAAAACAAACAGACAGAAATCAGTTTGGAGAAGATCAACAGCAGTTCAGACTATGAAAAGACAATGCAGAAAAGAGGAAACTTGAAATTCACGATAGCATCTATAAAGACAGTGTTGGACTCGTGTGTGCAGAAGTGAAAATACCTGCATTCACCAGAGGACGCAGCTGGATGCAGAAGATGTGGAGGAAACACGGCAGATAGATCACCTCAGGGTTCATGTGAAGAGGGGGATATACACGTGTATGTATGTGCATTTATATACATATACAGAAATGTACCTTAAATAAACTACTTTTGTTTTGATGCTAGTAATCGTTTTCACAGCCTTACATTAAATGTTGCCTATGCATGAACAGCATTATCATTGTTATGCATATTGCATACCACCTGTTACAACAATAAATGGCAAAATTGATCAATTCTGTATCTCATTATTTGTGCATCACATTGAGGTAAATGTGTACAGTTTACATTAAGGAATATAAAACCAGTAAAGGGGCAGTGTAACACATAAAAGGTAATTAGATAAACAACTATCAAGACCACAGCTAAGACAAGAAGTAAAATATTAAATAGAAAAACACTTATTTAATTTATACATAGTGCACTTGTAGTGCTAATACAACAGGAGTAACTTGTAACAACAGTGTAACCTTCAAGTATCAAGAACATAGATAATGCAATAAGTGAAGAAAGAAAACGGTAAATGGAAAGACAATTATTAAAACTAATTAATTCAAGACCTTTGAGCGAGCAACCATTTTCTGCTCATTGACACAGAAAATCTGAAGCTCCTGCACTCATCCATATTTGTAAATTGCAGGTGGACCTCGAGAGATTTCAGGTTTTTTAATTGCTCAGATGTGTAACATTACGCACTGACTCTACAAACAAGGAAAGAAAATACATCGATGAAGATTACGAGCGTTAGCTCATTAAGATCATCAGACCACCCTTCACTGTAAAACCTGACAAGTGACTTAACTCAAACCGTTTGAGTCAACAGATATCATTAAAAACCTGACAAATTAGAAACTGCATCTCAGTATGAAACAGCAGTTGCTCTGCATCTGACCACAAAGCACTCCAGTGTGTGGAGAAAACTAAAACACCTCCACCCTGGTCAAAAAGACACAGCAGCACCTTTACTTCTTACGGAGCCTTAAACTGCTCAATGGATCACTGACACCCAGTTAACTTCCATCGAGAACATTTATCAGAAGCGCTGTCTGGGCAGGGCAAGAAACATGATCAAGGATGCCTCTCATCTTCACTATGAACTCTTCATCCTCCTTCCATCCGGCAGGAGTTACAGGAGACTACGCTCTCGCACTAGTAGACTCAGGAAGAGCTTCTTCCCCGAGACTGTGACACTTCTGAACTCCACAACACCAATCTAACCTGCACCTGCTCTTTTACTGCACTCCTCACAGTACTTCTGTACAGAGCACAGTAAACTATTTCTAGAAAAATATCACTGCATTACTGTTATTTTGCATCGAATACATTGTTTAACAATACGTTTGCACACTCAATCCAACTGTATTTATTACCACAGCTCTCACGTTCCTGCTGTTCATTATGTGTATATAATCCTGCACAATATATAATATATATTATAATTATAATATTATAATCCCAAAGTTACTTTGACAATGCAGTCTCTTCATTATCATAATAAAATACAGAAACACTGCACAGTTTAAATATGTAGTAAAATCTGTGCCATTAAGTGTTATCACTGTACCACCGTGATGTTATGCAAAACATTTTGTTTTACGTAGATATTTGAACGTGAGTGAAGTACATAATAAATACAAATACATCGCAAATACGGAAACATTTGATTTTGTGTCGAATGAGAGACCCAATGTTGGTTTCAGTTTCGTTTTGTTTTAAATGAATTTGTTTTGGCTCGTCGTCTGTATTGCTATAGCTTCTTATAATTCTTGTTCTTTTCTAAATACTGTTAATTAAAATTATCTGTTGTGGAGTGAGGGAACTAAAATAGTCTAGCTATGTAAACTGTAATCCGGTACTGATTCCAAATTACATGACAAAAATTATAGTTAGTAACATAATCCATTACATTACACATTTTAGATAATCTAATCAGACTACTTTAGATTACTTTTGACTTAACTTGATTTAAATAGGATAATATACTACCATATTGACATAAAAAATACAAAGAGTAATATATACATATATATATAATTTCACAAAGCTTGTCAGAACATTCTGTTTTTGCTTCACATTGGGTTATTATTAAATCAAATTATGTGTATGATTATTATTATATAACTAAATGATATGAAATTATATAAATTATATGTATATTAATTATATAACAAATTAAATAACTCTAATAACAGATTTAGGTTAAATAAAGATGACAGTCTTTATTTTTTTCTTTTTAGGAAACAAATCAAAGAAAAAAAATAAACTAATTCTGTTTCTAATATTCTGTATGTTGCTCAAAAGCAAAATATATATTTTGTCAAGTTTTTTTTTTTTTTTAACTATTCTTTTAAAAATAACACATTTAAAAAAAAAAAACGAGTTCACATATCGCACCTAAACACGCGTGGAAAAAGTAATTAGAACTAGCTACTAAATTAGTTAAAAATGCCTATCCATATACAGCTACACAGCAAAAAGTCCAGTGTTAAATTAACTCTCACAGAGTTGATTTCAACACTTTTTCTGAGTTTATATAGCTCCACACTCTCCGGAGTTAAAATAACACTTTCAAAATAGTTAAATATTTAACACAATCCCTGAGTTACCAATTTGTCTCCAAAAAAGTGTTAAAATAACATTAAAAGGGATACAGAAAAACAACACTGTTCAGAGTTGCATGTTTTAGGTGGTTAAATCTGTACAGTCTCCAAAGATATACAAAATAGTGTTAAATAAACAACAGCACACAAAATATTTGCCAATGACTTGTTTATTTGTAATTCTCACATCTTAAATATGAAATCAACTGTTGACTGTCTGGGTGCTCTTTTTGACAAATAAATTAGCATTCTGTCAACATCATACTACTCTCAAATCTCTAACCCTGGGAGACTCCTTCATTTTACCTTCATCAATGTTATACAGGGTGTCTGCAGGAATGTGTAAAAGTTCAGAAGTGCACCATCATAGGACAAATTTAACTCAAAATGTGCCTTGAAAAGTTCATCAAATGCTCCAAGGGAGCGGTTTGCCTGGCATGGGATGAGATGAGATGCTTATCCAAGATGATGTAGAAGCACTCAGTCTTGCTTTTCTGGCGTCCAACAGCAAGGAGGTAGGGATGCTGATGCTGGATGTTGTTGAGGGGCTCCTCCAAACTGCAGCATGACTAAAGTTAAAAATGAACATTGAATATTAGACACAAACATAATGTCCAGTTAGAAAAAACAACAGTATAAAAGTGACTGTTCAAAGAAACTCAGCGGCTGGTGCAATATGAGAATGCATATGAATGATTTTAAATCTCCATGTTAGAGCAAACCAAAACACAATATTAAAATGTCAATACCTTATGAAAGATTACAAGTCTTTCAGCAGCATCACATGGACTGTTTTTGGAGACTTCAATCCTCCTGGTGATGGTGGAAGGAGATGTATCAGTTAAAGAAGGGATGCCATTTCCCGGTCGTAAACTAGAGACGAAATTCACATGAAGAAAAAACTAAACAAAAAAACAACAACACATGAATTAATTATTCTAAACCTTCTAATTAAATATTTTAAGTTGAAGAATAGAAAGCATTTTAAACATTCACCTGGTTAATGTAGTCTTTTTAAAGATTTTATGTAGTGCAAGTTATCAAAACAAAATATATTGTAACTGCAAATATAGCAGATGTGTAAAAACAAGCAAATCAAATACGACTTACTTGTCTCATGAAGGTCACTTCCTTCAGGACATTCTGCTGAGAGCAACAACTGACTCATCTCTGCTGTTGAAGTAAGTTGCTTGGTGTCTTTCATGACATTTGGCCTGAAGAGTGTGTCCCTCTTCTGAAGCAGCCTGGAGGATGTCTCAGTGTTAAACAGGAGAGTGAAGTCTTGACCAACCTTTAAGAAGATATTAAACTATAAACAATGTTCTCAAATTGAATTCTTGTGAAAACATGTTATTCCTTTTGTATCTATGAATCATGGGAATGTGGAGAGGATATCAACACTAGAGCCTGGATCTTTAATAAGCTCTTGGCGATGCTGAAAGGTCTCTCTCATCTTTTGGAATATTAGGGAATTCTCTGTGGTTTGGCTGAGCAAAGACATGGCCTCTCTGCAAGAACTCCCATCAAGTTGCCCTTCAAAATTAGTAGCTTTTTGGCATTTTGGGCCTCCTGGAGAAACATCATGAGGGCTGTCTAGTGGCAAAGATCCTCGTCTCATCTTCCTGTGGACTGTTTTCATATGCCAAGCAATGTATCCTATGTTGCTTGCAGCATCATAAAAGTGTTCCTTAAAAGAATCACATTTCTATGTCAGATATCGATATCATAACATTGCAATTATAACATGAAAGGGTCATGCAGACGATGACTTACGTAGCCTTTCTTGGAATATGGATCTTTGAGGGAACAGTATCACTATGCAAACAGCATACTGTTCTCCGATAGCTTAAGTAGGGAGTTGCCTAAGAGAAGATATCAAATTGGTCTTAATTTATACAATGGTCATGCAGCTAATTTTTTTATAAAAAGTTAATAATAATAAATTAAAATAAAAAATGACCTTGGTGATTCATTAATTAACACAGACTCAAAGGGGTTAATTTTTTTTATATATATTTTGGATAATTTTCATTTCTGGGCGAACAGAACCTTTAGGACACAAAAGGACATAAAAAGCTTTGTTCTAACCCGTTTTGCAGACAGTGCAGATGTGTCCTCTTTTCTTTGTCTCTTGTTAGGGACCTCATGAAAGATTACAGTCGATGCACTTGAACTGTTGCTTTTGTCAGACTTCTCAGATATGGAAGACAAAGAGCCTGAGAATTCTAAATAAAGTATTAAAATATTACAAATACTGTGATGACCAGCACAAGAATCAGAAATAGCCAATGTATCATATTTATCCAGAGTTGCTTGATAACACAACATAAACATTCAATAAAGCTCACCATCATTTGAGAAAACAGTCAGCACCACATTGCCTTGTCCAATGAGGTCGCTGAATATTTCTGCATCGACTTCTGTCCCTGTTGCATCCTTGTATGTAACTTTTGCATTAGGTGGCAAGCAAAATTTCTCAATGACTGAAAAAAGAAGAAAAAATTATTTAAGTTGACGCCCTTTCTTGCTTCACAACAAATGTCTGATCCGAAAACATGTTTTTTTTTATGATGCAAGCAAAATGTAAAAATGTAATTTTTATTTTATCAATACATCCCCTTCTACAGAAATTATGTGATAAAGGCAAATACAGAAATGAGGCAACAACACAATACACAGAATTTATCAGATTTTAATCAAATTCTTAGTTATTTTAAGGAGTAAGAAAAAAAAAACAACCTTTGATGTGAAATTGGATAAAGTTAAACCTCTCTTAAATGCAGTCCAGCTTCACATACTTCTGCTGTTCGTACTGTTCGTACAGTAACTTAGCTAGCTAACGAAGCTAATCACGTCGACGATGGCAATAAACGAGGCTTTGTAAAAGATCGCTCGTTTTATTAATTCGGTAAAGCATATTTATTAGAGACCAAGCTGTTAAATCGAAAAGCTCGAGCGTAAACCGCTGCCACGATGTACGTTAACTTGAAATGTGGAAGCGAATGCACACACACAGCCTAATATACGTTTATGCACAGTGCTCCATAGCACGTTATACTGTACATTCTCTACTGAATAAGCACCAATCATAAATGTAAAAGTATGATTAAATTTATCTTACCTTTCAAAGCCACACGAGGATAATGGCAACGTCTTCATGGATTTCACCAGCGACGATTGGAAATGCGTGGGCGGAGTCTAATTACGTCTCTGTGGAGTTTGTTTAACACTGATGATCAACTCTGTGAAATAACTCCAACACCAAACACCATTTTACTCTGAATGTGTTAAAATTACTCTTTGGGTGTTGAAATAAACTCCAATTTTTGCTGTGTATGATTCGCGATCTCCAAACTGACTCAAATGATTCGCGAACCCGCTTTGAACTCCCGAACCGACTCAAATGATTCACGAAACCGCTCCGAACTCCCGAACTGATTCAAATGATTCGCGAAGCCGCTTCGAACTCCCGAACTGACTCAAATGATTCGCGATCCCGCTACGAACTCCCGAACTGATTCAAATGATTCGCGATCCCGCTAGGAACACCCGAACTGATTCAAATGATTCGCGATCTCCAAACTGACTCAAATGATTCGCGATCCCGCTTTGAACTCCCGAACTGACTCAAATGATCCGCGAACTCGCTCCGAACTCCCGAACTGACTCATGATTCTCAATCATTTCAGAGCTGTAACAACAATACTGTGAAACCATGTTATGTTTGCTTAAGGTTATCATACCATCAAAATCTCATACCGGCCCATGACTTATAAATATATATATTCCATTTGTTGTTATTAACATAGAATGCATTAAAAATTACATCAAGGTTTCCCAAACTAGGGTTTGTGACTTTAATAAAAAGCTAATTAATTAAATCATAAAAAATGATACATTAAAATAAATAATTTTAAAGCCAATCAAAATAAAATCTTAATAAAAAAGTTTAACATTTCATTTGTTTACCTGCATGTCATGTGGACATAACCAACATCAGAGAATCATGAACATGCAAATGTGATAATTATTAAAATATATTTTTTTAAATCTCAGGGGTACTTCAAGTAAATATATTTGGTGAAAGAGGATCAGATGACAAAAGTAAATTTGTGTGTTTTAATGTGTTTGAAAGACAAACGCCTTCCAAATACACAATAATACATGGTTTAATAATCAACAGAGTGATGATTCAAATAAAATCAATGTGTTCATCAGTAGTTGATGCAATGTTGAAACACTTCTTAAACCTGAAATGATTTTTATAAATCAATCTTCAAATGCTGTCACTGACAATGCAACGCTGCAATTTGTAAATAATGGAATAACTATTAGTGATTTCACTGTTATCATATTTTTCTTTGTTTCACCAGTTTTCATATTATAGACAGACTGAGTGCATAAGTCTTTGGTGTTATTTTATATAATAAAAAGCCTAATAAATCAGCACATTACATGAGATTAAATAAACCATGTGTATGAGTCCACATTCTGTTGCTTTGTGTTTACTGGTGAAAGAGCAATACCTGAAACACAAAAGTACATTTCTCAAAGAACAACAAACTTTACGATTATAATTTAGAGCAAAAATAATTCTGATCGGTTTAGCCGTTATACAACCTGACTAAAATGCTCATACATTTCGTTTTCTTAAACTTGACTAAACTAAAACAGGACAGGGTTGACTAAATATGATAATTAAAATGTACATTTGAGTAAAACTAAGACTGAATTAAAAAATGGCTGCCAAACTTAATACTGCTGTGCGGTTAATTAATAATAATCTTACTGCTAAAATGTCAAGTTTTCATTGACTAAAACTAGACTAAAATGTTGAGACTTTCAGTCGACTAAAACTAAATAGGATAAGGTTGACTAAATATGATAAAAACTAACAAGGACATTTAACTGCTTCCTTCATTATATTTCTATACACTTCTTCTAATCTCACACACTATTTAGGATGATAGTATGAACATTGAGACACAGGGCATGTCTTTATAAATGGAGAACTGAATCATTGACTCAAATGATTCAAAATTCACAAACACGAATCCTTCAGTAACGAAACACTGCTGTGTGTTGCTCAGAGAAGCGTTTTCATTAACCAAATGGAGCAAAAACAGTCAACTTAGACAATATATCAAATATAAAACTAAAATGTATATGAACTACTCGTTTTAACACTTAAAAATGTCAAATTTTCAATTGTGGTTTCCAGGGAAAACTTCACTCTATAATTTAACAAATTTGCAAGGTAAAAATAAAGCACCACTGAATTGAGTTGAACTGAATGTGTTTTAGTTTTGTGTTTTATATGAAACATGGTTTATCACAGACTAATTAATAAATGCTGTTGTGATAGTTTCATCTTGTAATGTCACAATAACTGATAACCGTGTTGTTTTCTGATCTTGACAGCAATAAAATGATCTTAATGTGTCAATGAACAGATCTGAAGTCATCAGTATAATGAATGAGGTGAAAACAGGATCTATTATCATGAAATAAAGAGGATTTTGATCAGCTGATAATATTGATGAGTCTCAGACTATAAACACTCATTAAACAAGACATTCAGGATCAGCAGCAGATCAGCTCACTTTATTCTGACTGTTTGCTGATAGAAACACATCTTTATCAAACATTGTGATTTGTCCTTATGAATCTGAACACATTTTTAATGTTATTTACCGCATTCATAACATCAGAGTATTTCCACATCTTACCGTTTTCTATTTAAAGAGTTTGCTCAAAACAAAAGGTGTAAATCACGAACTACAGTACTCACTTCAGAAAACCGCTAAACTGAAGCGTGCGCGAGTGCTGACGTCATCGGCTCTACTTCTTCTTCTCTGGTGTTTATTGGCGGATTGCAGCCAAACTGTTTCATTACCGCCACCAACTGGAATAAAGTATGGATCAGGATTTTTCTTGTAGGAAAAGCTTCTTCTTCTTCTTTTGATTTGATTGGTGGCTGATTTTAAAGGTGCATTAATGCCACACACGAGACTGGAGTGTGGAGCAGTGTATGACAAACTAGGACATTTAGAAATTAATATTATTCTTTCCATCAATCCTGTATGTTTGGGGGTAAATCATGAGATGTTTGAACACAAGTATTTCCTTCTTAAAGCTTCTGAACATTATCATTTACAATGTCTGTCTTTATTTGAATCATTTCCCTTTTTTCCTCATCATATTTCCTCCTCTTAAAATATTCCTCAAGATTGTTCTCCATAAACAGCTGGAGAAGGTCCACAGCAGCACGAGAGCTTCTGAACTCTTCCTTGCAGTAGATGAGACTAAGCTCTGTCTTCAGCTTACTCTCACTGAGCTCTGGATAGACCTTCAAAGTCCTGCTCAGTGCATCTTCAGGAAACACCATTGTGTCCTGTTCAAACCTGTCTGCTTGAAGCACAGTGACACTAACAAGGTGTTTGTGAAGGAGAACTGGTCCATGGTGTGTGAGAGTATGGTATCACAGACCTAGAGACTGAAGGAGGAAAACAAACATCATGTAGTGATCACAAAATGACAATTTCAGCTGAAACAATTAAACATGACCAGTTTTAAGTTATAAAGGGATGGATCCATAATTTCTCAGAAATTCATACACATGGACAAGAAATTCTGAGTAAATAAGTCAAGTTTGATGAATTTCTGCTGCTCAGGGAGCTAACAGAGATGAAGGCTGTAATACTAATGTTGTCCACTAGAGGAAATCACACAACAAACTCTTTTAGATCATAATTTAAAGACTGTGAAAATGGTAAATAGTTCACTTGTAGTAAAAAATGCATAGAAATATTTATTTCCCAAAATGTAATATATTACAATCTCGAAAATACATACTATCATTAATATTTTTATATCCTAATGATATTGAAAACTTATGTCACCAACTATGACTGAATATATGGCCAACTAAAGGAAAGTGAATATAAAATGTGAATAATTTTAATGTATTAAATGGAATAATATTTCTAAAACTAGACACCTAAAGATTCTTATTAGAAAAGAGACATGGCCTTTAGAAGTATATAACTGTATCATCTACAAAAGCCACTGTGCTTGGACCGTTATTATTGACACTTCTGGCTATATTGTGAAAAAAAAAAATTGTATTACAGATCTTAATATCTATAAGAGGGAGCTATCAAAATAAATAAATACATAAAATATTTGCAACAAATGTAGCTGTATTTTTTGAGTTACCTTCTATGGGTAATTGTAAATGTCTTCTCATGTCTTTGATGACTTTACGATACGTTTTCTTCAATATTTCAGTAACTTTAAGATGTAATCCTCTGATTAATCCCAATATATCTACAGATATAACACGTTACATTTACCAAATTTTTTTTTTTATTATTTTTTTTTATCTTCTTTGTGTCCTGCTGGATGCTCCTCTTAATGTGAACTGAATCCGTGTCCTTCTTCTGGAGTTTTATCCTCTTTTTTTCTTCATCTGAACACCTTGTGAAGGGTATTGTTGCAAAGATAAACCCGAGTTTTCTTTCATTTGGAGATATTTGGCTGCTTCCACATTGATCAGAAGCTGTCAGTCAAATGACAATCTGCTGACAGAGTCTGAACACAGCATTAGATGAACCTTTTCAGTAAACGAGCGTGTGCTACAATCACGAGTCACTCTATAAGATGAGATTTCAGCACTTGACAAACGGACAGCGACTCTAAGCAGCTCTTAAAGCACAGATACTGAGATTGTGTTAAGTGCATTTCTGGGAAACACACGTGAATCAATAACGAAAGATCGTAAAATGACTCAGAAAACGCTCTTAAACTCTCAGATCAATCGCTTTCGAGAAACCCGGCCACTAATGAAGCATCTGATAGCAGGGTTATAATAAACGGGATTTAAGTCATCATTTATACCTTATTTTATTAATACAGCATAACGTTAATACTAGGACTTATACAGTGTTCGAATTGTGTCAAAGCTCTTCTCCCTAAGCCAAGACTGAATATACGGGTAAGCGTCAAACATCTTTAGAGGGGGGCCATTAATGTCAATGAAAAGTACTGCAGAGAGGCTCCTGAGTTGAAGGCGATTCCTTGCATCTGTGGCAGTGGCATTGAGGACAGAGAAGCCTCTTCACATTCAGAAGGAACTTGCCAGGTATGTTTTGCTAGCAGTCAACAACTTTTTGAGAGACTGTGAAGAGAGTGAAGAGAGACTGTCGATGATGGCTTGGAGGAATAGGAATCGATTTACATTTTCCTTGCTTGAACGTAAGGGCACTTGTTTGAATTCTCCTACTTTAACAGCTTCCGCTGCTTTCTCCATTGACTTCCCTGGGGTGATCTTGAAAGCCTTCAACACCTCAATTGTCATCTTTATTTCTCGTGTGGCCTCCATAAGAGAAGTGCTTCTGTTCTGATAAAATAAAAAAAAAGACTAATCTAAACTAGATCAACTTTGAAGTTGGCTTGAAAAAGTTTGAAGTATTTTGATAGATAGATCTGTGCAAAAGATGCCTGCTCCCGGGACGCCAGACTGTAAATCCAGCTACAAAGTTGAGGTATGAATTCACAACCATCTGACCCTCAAATAGTCAAAAGCCACTGGGTGGGACCTGAAATTAAGAAACATAAGCAATAATGTAACCTACAATGCAGTATTTCAATATAAAATGTAATCTTAATTACAAGTTTATCAAATTATTTAAATAACTAATACATTACCTAATAAAATCAACTTCAGAGTCTTGAAGCATCAAACATTTCTCCACTTCAGCTGCTTTCTTTGCACCTACAAGAAATAAAGAAAATAATTTTGATTTCTTTAAAGCATTATGTAAATGTGACCAAAATTAACACCCAAAAAGGAATATATTTTAGAATACACAAACCATTATAAATTATATAATTTATAATTATCAAAATTAATTTGACATGAACCAAGAGAAATTAACTAAGAGAAAACATTACCATCTCCAGCCGCCAGAGGGCGCTCTACGCTGCTCAGTTCTCCTGTAGTCTACACTGAAGACATAGAGCGCCCTCTCGCGGCTGGAGACGATAATGTTATCTCTTGGTTCTTGGATCTAAATAAATGCGATTATAGTCCAGTGCGATTTACCGTATGTTTTTTTCCTCATCATGACGTATTTTTGGACTCATAGTCCGAAAAATACGGTACATAGATGTATATTTATTAGAGTGGGTAAACAAATGCCACAAAATGACTTTAATTTGCCTCTTTGCATTGAATTTAAAACCCTTTTCTCCATTTAACCTTAAATACTACACTAATTTATTTTTTTAGGCTATACATAATAACGGAAAATAGGATACAATTCATAACAAAAACGGTTGATCTGCATGTTTTTCTTCGGTGTAATAATCAATGCATGTGTGGAAGGACCACTCTGTCAGCCAATCACACAGCGACCTCGCTCCCACAGTCTGTAAATGTAAATATTTAAATAAGTTCTGTAAACTCAAAATTGTTGTAGTAAGGTGAACTTTAAAATGATTGCGTTTTCAAGTTCCCAGCATGCTTTGCATCAGAAAACAAGGAAAATAAATGTAGAAATTAAGTGTTATTTTGTGTGTTTTTACACAAGATTAACATAGAGGGACTTAAGTTAGTACTTAAATGTTGTGTTATGTCAGAACTTACAAAGGTTTCTATTATGTTGTTTTTGTAGTGTTACCGTTGTGGTGAAGAGTAGAGCCTGTGGTTAGGTTTAGGATGGACAACAATAGACTATATTTGAGGGTATTTCCTACATTATATGAGTTGAAAAATAGAGAAAATTTTGAGTGAAGTACTCTCTAATTATAAGTTGAGAAATATCAATATTTATAAGATAACTGAGATAATTTAAGGCAACTGGAAATGTAATTTTTAATGTAATGTAATTTTTAAACTTAAGAGTTCTGTGATCTTATTAGGGTTTAAAGTGTATGGTAACAGACACTTACAAATATATATTTTACTGAACTAAAAAATATTAAGTTAATTTGACTTGATCAATGTAATCTGTTTCAACAATTTAAACAACGGGTTTTACAGTGCGTTTATGACAGTCCCAGTTATATTGTTTGTCCTGCTCGCGATCTGAAAAAATAAATCATACCAATATGCTGATTTGCTGCTCAAGCATCAAAGTTCATTAAGCTCATTTGATTCATTAATAAAACTAAATGGCCATTGCTTGGATTTAATTTATATCCAAATGAAATCCTGAATGACACACTACACACTGTGCATACTGTACTCTAGATACTCAACTGTCTGGTGTATGAATATTATAAGATTATTTTATCAACATCTGAGTCTGAGCTCTCCGTTGTGAGGAAAGCTGACAGTTGACTCATGAAGTGTTTGTCTGTT